>NW_017304320.1:99405-109604 GCF_001594115.1 Trachymyrmex septentrionalis | reverse complement strand
GTCCGTTCATGTAGTTCTATTCCCGGGTACGATCGCACGAATCTGGACTGTTCGAATTTATTTAAATATGTATAGAGATGTATACAGGATATTTCTTAAGCACTGTCCACTATTTTAAGAATTGAACAAAAACAATAGAAAGAAAAGAGTACAGACTAGTAAGAGTCAACATAGATGTTAATGTGCAAATATACTCAAAGTGTGTAGATAATACAAAAATTACTGAGACGCAATTTGTACGTTTCGGCTCATATTTAGATTAGAGACCCTATAACAAAATTTGGCCAAGAATTTTGTCAAAATAAGAGTGAAAAAAGGGTATGAATACTGTTTCTTTTCAGATGTGCTGTCTCATTCTAATTTATATCCATCTTATTCATGCTTACTTATACTGTAAACTGGATGTTAGATTGAGACAATTTTAATCTATATTATAATTATGAGACTTTCGATTGAATTTTCATGCTGTAGATGAGTCTAAATATGAGTCAAAACATATACAAACTTCGCTTTTCAATAATTTTTGTTTTACTTTAAATATATTAATCCGCATAAACTCTTTATTAATCTTATTTAAATTTTTTTCTTTTTATTATTATTGTGTCATTTTAAGAGACTAATTTATTTAATTATTTGATTTTAGAAGAAGATTTTTTAGATTATTTTAAAAAGAAATATTCATATGATATCATATGTCTTAGGCCTCTTTTCGAAGATATACACAGAAAAATAATATTCCGCTGCTGAGAAAAGTAATTATTCAATTTTTTTCTTTTAAGTATCGATTCTATTTAATAAAGTATATTTTCTTGTTATAAAATTTTATTTATTTATTTATTAACTTTGATTGAAACATTAAACTTACTAGGATTTAGAGTTTACTTTAAATAAATTTGATTTTTTTATTATCGTTTTTTCTTAAGGAAGTATTTTACTTTAAAGTTGATGGTCAAAATTAATCATTTTTTTAAATTTTTATTATTTCATTGTATATATATTGTAATATAATCTCGCTAAAGATTTTCTAAAGTAGTTTATTAAAGCTCTTTCATAAGTTTTCTTTCATTTGAGAGCTGTTGAGATAAAACGATAATTTTATATAAAATTTTTTAAATATTTGAGACTTTTAGGATACATCTATACAAACTTTCCTTTATAAAATAATTCATAAAATTAATTCTTAAAATATTCGATAGTACTTAAGAAGCACTCTGTATTTTGGTACAAGATTATTAAAATTAAAAGTACAAAAAAGTAAATTGGATTAAAAGGCTAAATTGGATGACAAGATCAAACAAGAACAATAATACATTACGAGTCAGGTTTTCGTGTTAAAATTTTTATTACAAACGTTCTAAATATACAAAACAAACGTTTAAATCTCCATCAAACTATTCTCAGTACTAATTATAAACACAATGTGAAATGTCAGTTAAAAATACAATCCAAATTGGTAGATTGTATTAATATTAAAGAAATATTTGCAATATTGACTTCTAATATTAATAGAACCTACCGATTTGTGTTTTTAACTAACATTTGATATTGATTTTATAATAAATTTTAAAGATGACCTGATCAAGGTCAAAACATTTGTTTTGTATATTTAAAATATTTGTTACATAAATTTTAACATTAAAACGTAGCTTAACTAGTAGCCTATATTATTGTTTTCATTTAATTAAAATTACTCAGATCGTAATTATATCTAATGTTTCAAATATACGGAATCCTACTTTTGAATGATCAATCTGCTCGTTGCGAACAGTAAATTTATATCCAATATTCTACTCCGAAAATAGAACTGCACGATCCCCGGAGCTGCGGCTATTGAATTTAAGCGATATCGCCTGCCATAGTATTTGCTTTCATTAGAAAACTAGAGATTATATTTGAGACGAAGGGTAGGTTGGTATGTGATGGAATCACTTCGGATTACCGTTTGATATCTTCTCGAATAAAAGGTGCAGAGCGCCTTTCGAAATTAGCTGTTAATCTTCAACGCTCGCAATTGTTAAATCGGCTCCGGAATTCGCAAAATCTCGTGAATCTCGTTTACTTCCGCTCGATCACCTCCCCTTTGTTTCCGATCGGGACGATTGATCTCCATCTGACGACGAATCGTCCCGACGCCGATAGGCGTAATAAGATGAGGCGCGCGATTTGATAAGAGCGGCCGCGGAACGGGGTGGGTGGTTCTGAAATGGAAATTTTGCCAATTGCAGAGTGAGCTGCAGGAGGGCGCAGCAGCACCAAGTGACGACCTCCGACCTCGCCCTCTCCAATGATGACGAGTGCGACAATCAGGTACTGCGGGCGTATCCTTTTCGAACCGTCGCACCGCGGTGATCCTTCGCCATGCAGCGAATCTTACAATCACTTAAAATCAAAGCCGGATAAAATGAAAGCTGAAAATGGATGTTTAGAAATAACGTTGAATAAATATTTTGATCACATTCTGTTTTTCAACAAGCAATAGGTGTTTCTCGTAGGGCTTTTTACACCGATAAAAAAATATGCTTTTCAAAAATTCCGTCACTCTTCATTTTTTCGAAGCTTTGAATTTTTTGTATATAACAAATTCGTAATATATACATATATGTTATCTATAAAATATTTAAATCTTGTTTACAACATATGAAAATAAATATGACGGTATTTATAAAAAAATTACAAAGTCCCTTTTATTATTTGTGTATCATTTTCAATGATATATGTAAGGAATAAAATTATTGGCAATATTTGATAAAAGAAATCTGTTTTTTTCTCAACACCTAAATAGTGATTCTTTATGTATTTCATAAAGTAAAAGAAGTTGTGTGTTGTTTAAATTTGTACAGAGAGTATATTTTCAAAAATTTATTACAATATATTTTTTACAATATATATAATAATAAATGTGATAAAGCCTCTCTTATTGTTTATATGCAATTTTAAGTGACATACTCGTATATATAAATACAATACATAAATAATGAAATTATCGGTAACATTTAATTAAAAAATTGCGATAATTTATAAGGATTTATAAAGAAGAACAAAGCCTTTGTTTTTTTCTAAAATTTGTGGAACCTTATTAATTTTTTTACTTTTTTATTTTAGCAGCTAAAAATGTATAAGAAATGAGATGTTGAGAAATCATGTAAATTAGGAGGACTAAAGTATCGTCGCGTGAATTTTAAAAATTAGCGCAACACTAGCATCATAAAATGCCTACACAATTTTTTAACCGGAATTTTAATTTCCAAAAACGTCAATCTCGTTTAATCTTAATTTTGCTTTTATTCGTGCGAATTATGAAGCGGCGAACAAAAGAACCGCCGCGCTGTCTTGTCTGTGAAAAATTATGATTGGAACACCGTACGGGTGAAAGAGTTCGAAGGGATACACCTAGAAAGCCGCTAAAGTCGGATATCGCGATTCTTTATCCCCGATGAAAATTTGTGTCACCGGTATCGTCGTAAAAAAAAAATAATAATAAAAAAAAAAAGAAAAAGATATTGAAAGCTTTCTCGCGATCAATCAGGATGAAACACGGTCGTGTCCTTTTTTCCAGGATTACGATGACGAGATCGAGAACGGACGGGGTCGCAGACACAGTTCCCCAGGCGGCTCGCGGGGTAACCCCAGGGATTATGGCCATCACTTGCACCCAGACAATTTGGTGAGTCGATCAGCAAAAATTCGATCATCGGACACGGCACTTTGAGACACCCTCTATATTCTCTCCAATGCTACTGAAATACTTCGATCACGTCCGAAAGTGAGAGAATTTACTGATGCGCAACTCGATTCCTTTGATGTGGTTGATTTAAATTAATTGATTTTTATTTTAAAGTAAAACTCGAGACGCAAATTCGATAAAGGAGATTTCGATTCAAATTCTCATTTGGATTCAAGATTTCTCATTTGGATTAAAAAATTTATATGTCAGAATATATCAAAGTATACTTATTTTTGAAAATGTAATTGCATTTTTTTATACTATAATACATCATGCAACTATATTTTCAATACTATATTCTAATACGATAATCAAATTGCTTCATTCTTGAAATATAAATATTTATTGTTTGATATTTTTGCCTTATAAGGCGATCGGTTTATTTTTAGTGGCTAAGAATTTTCGTTTCGAGATAGATTTACTGTAATAGCTTTACCGTAGAATAACAAGACAGACGATTAGATACCCTTTAAAGCGCATAATATTCTAGGATAGGCGAGCCTTTTATAGAATTAGACAAGCGATCGTGTGACAGTCTCTCAGGGAGAAAAGTTTTAGAAATTCAAATTTCTCGTCACTGTAGTTTGCATCCGACGTACTTAATACACGTTGCGAGTAGTGATCCCGTTACAGGAATAATTACACAAACAAAGATTGCTGTTTACAGTACAGACTTAAGTATCGCGTGCTGCAGGCAACAGGTAAATCTCAAACGCTTGCTTACTTTATGCAAATTACACTTTAAAATGTTACATCTTGGAAAGCGTACAACAAAAAATTTGATTAAACACTAGACACAAAATATTCTAATTAATTATGCATATATCATTTTTAAAAGGATATTTATTTAATATATATAAAATATTAATTTGTATAAAAGAGATATCTATTTATAATTTATATATACATATATTATATATATCAGTCTTCCCCCTTTTACATTTTTAAATTTATTAACTCCTTTTATTAAAATTATTATTATCAGATAATATTATTTTAATTATTAAAGCGTATTATGTTTTATATTAATATCAGATCCGTATTTATTATTTTTCTTACATGAATAAAAATGTAACTTATTTAATTTCTCTCTAATATCTTTGCAAACGAGTAGTTAAACGAAAGTACGTGCGAAATCGAGTTTTTGCCGGGCGGCCTCATTTAAATTCGTATATAACGCTCGAGCAACGTTGCGCGATAATTTCACCGTTTAATTTGTGCACGCTTGTTATTCACGTACACTTATTTACGTGTAATACGTACACGCTACATCACTCTAGAGCGAATTTATTGAGTAAATGGAACAAAGATAAAAAAAGGAATTGCGTCGAATCAAATTTTTTCTTAAAAAAAAAAAAAAGATTTAAAGAAAATAAAATATTCTAATTAATTGTGCACACATAATATCAAAAGAATATTCAATTAATATGTATAAAATGTATGTGCATAAAAATTGATGACTATTAATAAATTAGAGAACCGAAACGTCTAATTATACTTTTATTATTAAACTAACTTGTTATTAATTTATTACTGCGTTTTAATTACCGCATTCGATTCATATTTCTATATCAATATCGCATTTCACATGCCAGTCTTATACAATTTATAAATTAGTTAACTAAAAAAACAATTGTTTATTTGACTAAATTAATTTAGTTTATCTTTATTTCTTTCGTCGGAAAATGTATTAAGACGAATATAATATGTTCGACTTAAATACATACATTTTTCATCAAAAGAAATAAAAATGAACTTTAATTTAATCAAATGAACAACTTTTTTGTTCAGTGTATAAATTATCGTATAATTTTTTCGTATTAATTAATATAAATCATGATATAATTGTGTACATCGTTCCTCACTTATTACACTTTACATTACAGTTTTTAATTATAAATTGATAAAAGGACGCGATACGGCTCGTCTATGCGTCACATTCATATGTGCGCAATTGCGCCTTTCGTTATCTTCGCAACGTACAATCATCGATCGGAATTGCAAACGTGAGCGTAATAAGCTTATTTTCTACGCCGTTTTTGCACTCTACGCCAACGCGTTTTATGTGATTCGCGCGTGTAATCGTAATCGTAATCGTAATCGCGATACCGACCTGATAATAATATGTCATTGACGCGAAAACAAATTTACAATGAGATCAATAATGTCGTGTTATCAACAGTAATTCGTGTCGCTGGTAAATATAGGACGCGTACTCGAGGGGTATTTACTGATGTTTATAAACGCGCTGTTGTTCGACAGAGTTATAAAAATTAAATATTTATTATAGTCGCAGCATCAAATAACAGTAATAAACGATATCGGTGCAATAATAAATGCTCACATATTTATTTCCTTCCTATCAATTTATTCTTATTTATAGAGCAGTTTTTCGTTGTTTACATTTCTCACGCCCTATTTTTATTCCAATGGTCTAGGTGGAGATTATAAAGGTCAATATAATTCGTGCAAGCGCGTGTTTTGCATCAACTGATGCAGCTGTAAACTTTCCGTGATAAACCTCCCTGATAGACAGTCGCATGATCGCACCCCGATATCGACGTAATGTTATAGGCGTAGATTCAAAGTGGTAGATCGTCAGTCCATCTAATAATGTCTAATGGTCGTTATAGATGATTGTAGTAATCCATACGAAAAGGGGGTGACATTAAGCTCGTCGCGCGAAACGTCTCGCGTCTTGTTTTGGCGATCTTAACTGTACTTATCCTATATGATGATGATGACTAATCCCGAACGGGGCAGGAATAAATAGATGATCACAGTTTTTTTAACGCGGAATAAATGTCAGATGAGAAACATCCGATATTCGTCAGCGACGTCGACATTTTGTTCCCGGATGTTCTATGTAAAAGATCAAGCTGAGAAAATAATACCAGCTAAAATAAAACCGTATAAATTTTCGGAAATTCAAAGTGTGGAAAGAACGGTTTTGCTGAAGCATCCAAAAGTTTAGATACAGCGAATGCAAAAGATATATCTGTACAGAAAAGATATCTTCCTTAGTTTTAGGAAGTAAACATTAATTAGCAATTTATTAACAAAAAATAATACAAATTGTATATCTTTCAAAATTATTTTATCCAAAAAGTTATAATAATTAAAATATATTATCGTAATAATAAGCGAAAATAAAAAACTATTATTTGGAGAAAATATTGGTAGGAATTTAAAATCGGGAAATTTAAAAGATCATAAACTCGGTTATTTTCACGAAGCTCTTTTATTTATGTTCGAACAGAATGTATTCTTTGTTTAAAAAAAAATGGCTGATTAATCCTTTATTTTCTACAAATAGACTTTTTTTAAAAAGTTTCCTCCATATGTAAATACCCGTTGTATTCACCGTAAATACAAATCTAAAAATAACTTTGTTGGACCACCAAAATAATTATGACACACAAATTAGTTGTTAGAACGTCAAAACTTTTTGCAGCTTTATCATCATGATTAAACGGCCTGGATAATTACTTTGATAGTCTAACAAAATTAGTTTTAGATTTGTATCTAGCTAAATTTTTAGATACTACAGCAAAATCGTTTTTTCCACGTACAAAAAAAAAAGACAAAAATTTGGAAGGTTCAGCATTTAAACGTTATACTTTAAAAGTAAACATCAGACATCTCAAGATTCAGGAAATCATGCTTTTCCTCTTTACCTGGCATTCTCGAGTAACTCTTTGAAGTCTTAAGAAGGTCACTGCTTAAATATTCCTCAAGAAACGCGAGGGATGTCATAAAAGAGCTTGCTGCGATTGGCAAAGGCCGCGAGATCCCTGACCTCGTTATTTTATATTTCTATGTATAAACGACACGCAATCGGAAAGAAGCAGGAATATATCAAATAAATGTAGCAAAGTCGCAATGTATTAGAGACGTTTAATAAGATCGCTCAGGTAGACAAACACGAGATGATCGAGATACGCGGACAGGTGCCGATTCGAAACGAACAGAAGAGCCAATGAAGTAGCAGCTCGGGCAGCCACAGTGTTATCGACGTCACTGACGTGATGTAGTTTCTGAAAAGTGCCCTACGATCGTTCGTTCTCCCCAAGAATAACGACTTCTACCGACTACTACAACGTCTGACGTCCGGATGAAAAAAAAAAAAAACGTCCGGATTGCCTTCTGCCAGGCAGGTGCGTAGAACGGGATAATGAAGAAACCGCGATTTTATGGACGACATCGTAACTATACATTTGCTCTGCTTGAAGTACTCGAACGGAGAGATAGGAAGGAAATACCAATTATCGGAATTCCCTTCTCGAGAAAGTCGAGGAACTTCACGATCTAACAACGTCTAGCAACTCTTGTAGATTTAACGATTCTTAATATCAACATTAGTTTTAAACAATGTACACGGAAATAATGGTTTTGCTGAAGTATCTAAAAATTTCATTAGCCAAGATTTGAAAAGATTTAAAAATAATTCTGTTTGAGCTATCAAAATAATTACGCAGAACGTTCAAACTAGTTTCTAGAATATTAAAAAGGCTCTTCGCAGCCTTATCGCTTAAACGTTTTTTTTCTACAGAATTATTTTAATAATCCAACAAAATTATTTTCAGATTTGTGTCTACTTAAATTTTTAGATATCTCAGCAAAGTCGTATTCGAAAAACCTCACGTACTGATCTGATCTCATTATAATTTTATTTCGATTTTCGTTTGTTAGAATCACTCTAATATTGAAAGTTAAAACAACTTCGTCTTATCGTCTTTTTCACACCGAAAGAACAATTTTGCTGAGGTATGAAAAATTTGCTCAAGATTTACTTTCAAAGAAAATAATTTTGCTAGGCTATCATAATAATTATTAAGACGTTTCAATTGATTCAATGTTATCA
Source organism: Trachymyrmex septentrionalis (assembly GCF_001594115.1). Taxonomy (NCBI): domain Eukaryota; kingdom Metazoa; phylum Arthropoda; class Insecta; order Hymenoptera; family Formicidae; genus Trachymyrmex; species Trachymyrmex septentrionalis. Next base: position 101,016 of record NW_017304320.1, on the reverse strand, counting down.
TGTTTCATGCTTAGGTGTTCCAGGTATTTGTCGACCCAACAAAATTATTTTTAAATCTGACTAAATTTTTAAATACTTCAACAAAATTATTCTTTTCGGTATAAATAAAATAAAGAATATTTTTAATATTAAATAAACAAAGGCTATTCAAGCTGAGATGCTTTTACTAATAATATAATAAAAAAAAAAGTTTATTAAATTTTAATATTATAAGTAACTGTCCGAATAGTACTAATTAAATATAAACATATGTTTATTTGATACAAGAACATTAACTTAATTTAAGTATCATTTTTATTGAATAAATACATGTTTGTAAGTAAATGTTTAGTTAGTACTAGTCAAACAAATATTTATCAAAATTTAGTCTTTAAAATCTTTTTCAATGTATAATCAAATAATACGAACAATATTAATAATGCAGTTCTATTTAGTTAGATTTTAGGTAGATATTAGAATATTTTAAATATATATGTATATCGAAATTTTTTCATTTCATCCTACAACCATCAAATTATTTTATTATATTAATAACATGTATAAACGAATTTACTTTTGTTGTAAACACATCGAGCAACAAGTGATAATTGAATATTTCTTTAGAAGACTGACTCGCGCAATTTATCTCCATTTCATGTGCATATAAAGAAAAATATACCTTCAGAAATTTATCTCCTTATTAGCCTTCGCGATTCTCAGCTTTATGCCGTCTTACGGGGAGGGAGAAAAAGTGCAATCGACCCACACGCGAGAGCAGAAGCGATGTGCAATTGAGATAATCGGGAGAATACGTTGCAGTATGGGCAATGCGATCGCGTTCGAGAAGAATCGGGAGCCAATGCCAAGGTCGGCCCGATATAATTAAGATAATAACGACGAGCCGATGCCTTACACGAGATCGTTATTCCAATTGCACGCGGAGACGCCATCTCCTCGCGAGAATTCATGTCTGCCGATATCTATATTTATCTGAGCGCGATCCAAAAACTGCCGCAACATATAATTTTAGTAAATTGTATAATAGCCCGATTAAAAACCCCAATAAGTCGATATTAATGGCTTGCTCGAAATGTTTTTACAATTAACCGCAAATCCACTAATCGATAAAAGTTTGAAAAACCTATTATATTTGCATTTATATACGTACAATTTCATACATGACTGCGAAGTTTCGTCTCGGAAGCCGTCATACTGAAACAGTATTCGATGAAATACGGTTTTCGATAACTTAAAGGTCTCAAGATAGAACGAGCCTCAAAGGGTTAATCAACGTGCCGGGGCGAAATTATAAATCGTTATCGAAAAATCGCATTATGAAGTTAATTACGGTGGAATTTAATATACAAGGTGTTCTGTCACAGCAAACCACAATTAATCCGTAAATTATTAGATCACAAAAATGAAATTAGGACGAATCGTTCCTTAGCATGAATGAGAAAAGAGAAATTTTTTAAATTTTCAACGTTAGATACTCTCCAGTGAAAAAAACCTTCAAGTTTTTAAATTTTTAATTTATCAGAAAAAAATCGAACGAAAAATTAGACTACGAGTTAAAATCTCTTTTGTATTATTTATATTTTACTTATATACATTACTACAAAATAAATTTAT
>NW_017304320.1:93370-99305 GCF_001594115.1 Trachymyrmex septentrionalis | reverse complement strand
TATATAATATAAAATAAATTATTATGAATAATTTAACATAAGTTAATAATTTTCATGATTTGCCAGAAACTGCTATTTAAAAGAAAAATATCAGTTCAAAATTTGAGAATCTAAAGATGAAGACAGGACACCCTGTATATTCCACAGCCGATCTTGACGCAGTTTGATTGTCGCTTTCCGTCTTTCTTTTCCTACATAATGCACCCGTGCTCGTCTTATTTTGTGGGAAGAAAGAGAAGAGCTTCAATGAGGGATTCTCGATAAGCGAACGGAGGAGCAAACAGTAAAAAGGAACGTAGGAGCCGCGTTTCACGGTCTCGCCGTTCGTCTTCCTCCGCTGTTCATCCCTCCCGTCGATCGAAATCGTGATAGTCGTTCTACTTGAAAATCCCTCGCAAATTGTTCCCGTAATAATGGAGGATTAAAACGAACCCGCTCGCGCACGAGCGCAATTTCATTCGCGCGGCAAATCCAGAATTTTGTCATGTCAATGAAAAAAAGTTCGAATTTTAGGATAGGGACATCCAAACACTAAAAGCGATATGACTTTTTGCCGAGAAAACCATTTTTTCCCCCCGGTATTTTACGCCGATACTCGATATTTGAAATTGTAAGTATAATATGTAATATTATCGTACTATAATCGCGATTGAATTGTTATTGCAATTTTAGGGTAGAAATATTCAAAATTAAAAACAACGTGACCTTTCGCAGAGAAAAACATATTTTTCACCGTGTTTTACGCCGGTACGGCTACTCGATATTTTCAATTCTAAGTTTTGCAATATCCCGATTGAATTATTATCGTGATTTTAGGATAGAAATATTCAAAGGGATGTGACCTTTTGTAACAAAAAAAAAATACACTTTTTAATCATCATATTTTTACGCCGATACAATTATTCGATATCACAGCTTTTCTAAATATCTAAATTCTAGATATGTAATATCTCCACTAAATTGTTATTATAATTTTAATGCTGGGGTAGCCAAAACTTTAAAAACGACGTGACCTTTTATTGCGAAACAATATATTTTTGACCAAATTTCACCGATACGTCTATCGATTCTAAATTGATTGTGCAATAATTCAATTAATTTATTGTTGTGTGATTTTTAGATAGATTATCCAAAATTAAAAGTGACGCAACTTTTTGTTGCGAAAAAACATATTTTCACGATATTTTACGCTGAAACAGTTATTCGATATTTTAAATCCTAAGTATACAATATCACAATAAGATTATCACTGTGATTTTAGGATAGAGATATTCAAAACTGAAAAAGTAATGTTATCTTTCATCGAGAAAAAAAACATTTTTCATGGATATTTTATATGGATGCACAGTACCTAAAAAATTTCAATAAATATTGTTTTTAGTAAAAAAAGGAAAAAAACACGTAAACTGAATTGTCAAAAGTATTTATCTATAGGTGTTGGACTTTTTCATGTTTGAACAAAAGAAATATTGATGTGTAATTTAATTTAGTTTCTATGCAAAGAAATAAAAAAATAAGGAAATTTAAAGTATATTGATGAAACACACACACACACACACACACATTTAGTCAAGGTTAAAAATTGTGAACAGGAAACGTATTCTATTTTAAAGCATCGTTATGTAAAGAAGAGCGGGAGAAGCAATCAGAATCTACAAAAACAAGTGATATTGTGCTAGCGGATAAATAAACACTCTAATGTGTTATAATGTTAGTTTATTGTGATGCAAATTCTTTTAGAATAATTTCAATTCATATGAAAAATTTGAATATAAAATATCTTCAAAGTATATACAGAAAATATTAATTTCTGTATATAACTTTTCATAAATATTTAATGTAAAAAATGAAAATAATTTTTCACTTTTTTTTCTATTTATTTGAAAAATTTATTCTTTTCATTTATTTAAACCTTTGAGCGTCATCTCGATATTTTAAATTCTAATTATACAACATCTCAATTAGATTACTATTGCGTGTTTAAAGTAGAAATATACAAAATTGAAAGCAACGTTTTTGACATAAAAAGATATATTTTTCGTGACATTTAATCGTCAGTGTGGTTACACCATACTTTAAGTTATAATTACGCAATGTCTCTATTAGATTATTCCGCATAATATGCGGATGTTATGGTAATCATATTAATGCTAAATGCGTAGTCGGAAATGTAAACACTGGAGTTGTTCAACCATGATTAGAATATACAGAGAGCAACTCCGCTTTCACTGTATTAAATTTTACTCCCATGTGTTGTAAATCCCTTCATTAAATTATCTTCTTACATTAAATTAATATAAAACTAGATAAATTAATAAGTCTGACTTGGAGTCTATAATTAATCTGTAATGCAATTTACATAATAGTTCGATGGTAATAAATCCACCGTATTATCTCTTGAAAAGTTTCGTTGTGCTATGTCAAACGCATGTCTCAACCATCGCAATTTTCATTGCTAAAAACTCTACCTGGGAGCTCGGTTCTCATTCTAATGCAACTGCGCATTACGTGATTTACGTAGACATCGCAGCTGTTCTCTCGAAATGGAACGAGAGGTGTGATGAAAGGGAGAGAGAGCAGAAACGCCGTCTCATTAGAATCGACTAATTAAGGCCGCTCGTTTCCATTAATGAGTTTCCGCTATTAATCACTCATTCAAGATGGCCTAAAAGCAGTTTACATATCGATTACACGGTTTATATATCAATTACATCTCTTTTTCCTGGCAGCGCGGAAATTTCGTTATATTGAGTCGGAACAAAAGTTCGTAGCGTCACTTCATTTCTATCATGTTTACATGCTTTTACAAAAATTTAGCAATTATAACATTCGATGGAGCAAAGTTTCAGTTTGAAGAATTTGTTTTTTCAATTTCAGTGCAATGACTTTTAACGGAGTTATGAACAATCAAAATAAAAATGCTTCTTTTATTTAACATGATAACTCGGTAACAAAGAATCTTAGGAATATTTTTCAAAGATAATTTTATAGGAAAAACTTTAAGCTTTTTTCGTTAGAAAGTGGAAAACTTCCGTAAATTTTTTTTAATACCTACGTAACAGACTCATATAGTGAAAAGAAAATTTCTCATTTTGTCCAGTTTTCTATATGTAAAAATTACCACTCACAAAAACACAAAAGACATAGTAGCCTTTCGAAAATAGATATTTTAAACTTTAAAATCCTCTTTTAAAACTTAACTTTCGTTCATTTTTAACGAAATTATAGCTGCTTGAACTTTGAAGTTCGTAGCGCTACAAAAGAACTTATGTTTTGGCCCAATAATAATAACTGTTCAACACCAAAATTTTCTTTAAAATATCGTACATATTCCAAAGATTTTTCCACTGAATTCGATGTCGTCGTCAAAATTTGCATAGCTGATCAGGGTAATTAGAGCGAAATGGGTCAAAAAAAACCAATTTACTATTACACTCCAATTTACTAAAAATCCTGATATGCCATGCAAACTCTACCAACAGCATTGTGTTCAGTGTGAAAAAATCTTTGGGATATAATATTATGGCATTTTGAAGAGAAAAAAAAGTGATTTTTTGTTAATCTATATGTAATACGAGTACAGAATGTTTAAAATTCAAACAACCATACGATGAAAATGATGATCATGAACTAAAATTCGTTCTTGAATTGTACTTTTAGATGCCATAAACTTTACTTCGAAACAACGTTTTATTTTATTATAAAATAACATTGAAAATTAGTTGAAATTATTTTTAGCCCAATTTTACCTCAATTTGCTCAAAATCCTGATTGCATGTGCAAATTCTGCCAACAGCAACGTGTTCAACGGAAAAAATCTTTGGTGTGCATTATACTTCGGTAAAAAAAGTGACTTTTTATCAAGCAATGTAATTATTACGTAATTGAAAAAAAGCAAAAGAGAAGGATACTCAATTGTACTCCTTTAATTTGATTATGTATTAATGAAGGTCATTGATAACAAGCGCTATCGCTTTCTTTCGAGACTCGTCTTTATTTTAAGCTCCTGGTAAAGAATTAGATGATAACTTTTTATAAAAGTTACACGTGACTAATGACGGATATCGAGATGATACAAGCTGACAATAATGAATACAATAATTTACTATAAATAAGGCGACGCGCTGCCCGGCTAAAGAATACAAAACTAAATACCTAAGCAAGAATTTCGTCTTAACTTAAATACATTTAATGACAGAACATACTTAAGATTATGCTTTCTTAATAGGAATACTTTGCATCACTGCGTACAAGGTTGCTTATATTAATTACAAGCTAATTAAAAGTGATCGAAATCGACCTCGCTCTTCAGTGGCGCGTGCCAACCGCGATTCGCGGATTACGCGATTTCTCGGTGTTTTTGAGGGCAGTCGAAAGCCACGCGATAATTGCTTCGTCCTTAACGCCACGGGGCTCTTTGGGGGTCTCTCGCGAATTCCATTTCGTGAACGCTTCTTCGTAGATCCTCGTCATAAGTCACACCGCGAGGACCCGTGCCAAATCGCCTCTCTCGACTAATTGCACTCGACAATTGCGATCGATCGGAAGCAGGCAGGAACGAAGAGAACAGTTCTGGTTCTCCAAGGCGCATGTTGCCGACGTCGTATCCTCGTTCCGATCTTTGCAGTTGACGACTGCCGCCCGTTTCGAACTCACTCTTCCGCATGACCGACCAATTCGCCGGAGATGTGCCAAGTGATAGTATCTCCGTGGCAGATCCTTTTGTAGATCCTTGCTCGACGAAACAACGATCGAATTCCGCCAAATCGATTTCCGCCGCTTCACCGAACGTTTTCTTCAGTTTCACATCGGACTTTTACTGTTTCTTTCTATGAAAAAATTTCAATTGTATTCTATAACTATTAAACGTTAAATTAATATATTATTAAACTAATTATTAACGAGATTCATAAAATATAAATAAAAGTACTTTAATCCGCAAGCGCTATTTTTAATTAATTGAATTAAGTTTCAAATTTAGATCAGAGCAAAAGTTAGCTTTGAAGGAATCTAAATTTATAAACTATCCAAAATTTTGAAAGAGAAGTAAAAAATTGTATAAAAGATAAGAAAACAAATTTTAATCCATATTTAATACAGTATCTCAATTGATTTGATTCTGAAATTTAGAATCGAATCGAGCATTTATCTTCAAAGGAATCTAAAAATATATAAATTATTAAAAATTCTTTTAAAAGGAACTAAAGAATTTTATGCAAGGTGAGTAAAGGTATTTTAATCCAAATTTAATGTAATTATTTCAATTGATTTGATCCTCAAATTTAGCTCGAACAAAACATTTTTCTCTAAAGAAATCTAAATTTCCAAACTTATAGATCCTCGCATTTCTGTCATCACTTTCAGTATATAGTATAATCTATTAATTGCTTTTAAACAACTTAACACTCATATATTCTAGACGTACAGTAATTATCTAAAAATATAACATTAAAGAAATATCTTAAAATTCGGAAACTTTAAAAACGCTCGATACGGCGACAGGAAATTCAACGATTCGAGATCACTCGTCGTCGAGCAGGCTCTCTTCATGGCAGGCAGGTACGAGGATGGCGAGGAAGGTACGTGAAGTAAGTTTCCCGCGCCCTCGCCGGAACCTTACGACGGCCCCGCGAGGTCGATCAGAGCTTGTCCTGGAGCGCCTGGCGCAGCTCCTCCGTGGCCTTGGCCACGTCCTGACCCTGTCGATGGGAGTGCATCTCCGAGCGCGTCGAATGCTGCACCGCCGAGTTCGACCGCCGCACGGAATTGCCGCTGCCGAATTTGGGCCGCGGGATCCGCACACGTTGAACGTCGCTCAGCCACGACTCCATGGCTCCCTCTCCCCTGGGAAGAAAGCAGTGATGCGCATTTATAGGCGATTAGAGTCTGAACTTTGTTAGAACTGAAGCGAAGCGCCGAAGCGAGGAGGAGTAGC
>NW_017304320.1:88826-93270 GCF_001594115.1 Trachymyrmex septentrionalis | reverse complement strand
CCACGACTCCATGGCTCCCTCTCCCCTGGGAAGAAAGCAGTGATGCGCGTTTATAGGCGATTAGAGTCTGAACTTTGTTAGAACTGAAGCGAAGCGTCGAAGCGAGGAAGAGTAGCTGAGAGCTACGGGATTTTAGGACTCGTGCGGTTTACGAGCGAAATTTTCATAGGTTCTCTCTCTGTTGTGGCAGATTATATAAGACTCGTGAATTCTGAAAATGGATTTTGGGATCGTACGGTTCTTTTCTCGGGCAGCAAGGAAAGCGGTGACATGCGCGTTTATACTGATTAGCGTCATTAGACGCAGGTCGATTAAATGAGAGAGTCTGTGTTTGCTGGAGGTTGACCTAAAGAACTGAAAAGAGGACACCTTCGTTCTTTCTAGGAAGAAAGCAGTGACAGATTTATGAAATTATATTTAATGTCACGTGTACACGCACTTTAGCAAATTAGAAGCAGATTAGAAGAGAGAGCCCGAGTTTCTTACAGCTGAACTGGAAAAAGTAAAGCGAGAAAGGAAAGGGGGGTAGTTCTTCGTTCGAAAGAAAAGATGACGTGCGTGTTTGTAGCGATGATCAGCATCACCAGTGAGTTCCTGAATAAGCGTAAGCTATAGAGAAACATGTTTATTTGTTAAAATTCGTTCTTTTTAAAATGTTTCTGTTAAATTTTTTATGTGTCCAAATGTTACATTAACATAATGATCACATCATTTTGATATTTTATGTTAAATTGATATTCAACATATTTTAGTGTTAAATGATACAATTTATAAATAAGTGAACAAATAACAAAAATAATGAATTTTAAAATGTAAATTCTAAGATAAATAAATAAAATATGGTAATGTAACATATTATAAATGATAATTTTACTGAAGAAATATGTTGTCACAATTTGTTTACAAATTATGTCAGTGTTACATTTTTTGCGTTAACTTTCACATAATATCTATTAATTTTTAATATATTCATTTTATGATAAATTAAAGCAAACGTTTAGATGGACACGTGAAATGGATTAAATTCAACATAAATTTTTCTCGACTGTGTAAATTTATTAAAATTAAGAGGCAAAATAAAAGGAAAGAGTTAAAAATTTCAAAGTCGATAGAAATGCAAAATTCTGGAATCTGTGATTTGGAAATTTTAAAGCGAATGAGAGTAGAATTTATGAATACTGTATTTTTTTTATTTATGGATTTTAAAGTTTATAAAAATATTCTCTGTGGATTTTATGATGGAGTTTGACATTTGTAAATTCCAAAAAATATACATTTTTCATGAGATTTCTAAATTAAAATATATATGAAGAATATACTATAATAATAAAAAGAGAAACCGTATGTTCCAATATTTACGTAACATTTGAAAGTTCTACCGAAAAAGATAAAAGATACCTAAAATTCGAACACAAAGGAAGACGAAAGATACAATAAGGATATTTTCTTTCTGACGATCTTTCTCGTAAATTTACATGTTAATCTGTCATGATCTCGTGGAAAATAAATAACAGTACATATAGACATTCGAAATCGAAAATTTTACGACATCAAGTGTGTCTGCGGGGAGCTAGAATGCGCGCGCGAGTCTTAAAGTAAGGAGAATAACGCGATCTACTGAGATTTTACGATCTTGTTTACGCCCAGTCGGATCGGGAATGAACTGAGGGTGAGAAAAACACGTCGTGATTCTGCGAGAAAATCGAGAACGGAGCGAATAAGTCTGTGGCGAATGCTTTTCAGATGTACGCGTATATCGTATTCCGATATTCATTCTCGATTATTGTACTTTTCGCCAATAGGCAAATAAAATTTACGTTTCCAGTATCATATGAGATAAAGCTTGCAAAATATAATTTTAAAGATATCCATATATCACTTTCTTATTTTAAAAATGACATAACTCAAGAAGTATGATTTTCGAGTTATTACCACAAATGAGCTAAATAATTACTGCCCTATCAATCTTTAAAAGTAAATTAACTTAACTCTCTGCCTGTAATCATTTTACTTTTTCTGTATAGTCCAAGTTTTTGTTCGAGACGTTCAAAAAGTATGGAAAAAGTTTAGAGTTACTCTACAACATCCTTATTATATCATTAATGTCCATTTCTATCAACGTGATTTAATTTTCATCTCAGTTCAACTAACTTTTCATCTTTTTCTAATTCAAAAATTATAAAAAGATGAACAGAAAATTCAATCGAAATTAAAGTTCATCTACATTGATGGAAATAGGCAAAAATAAATTTTTAACAAGATATTTTAGGAAGGAAAATCGGATTCCTTCCTTTATTTCAAAAAATTGATCCCTCAAAGGGATACACAAGTATAAGTTTACGTGAAAGACACCTCTTCATTTTCAACAAAGAATCATCTAAAATTTATTTAGAAGCACACTATACATTTTTTGTCGATGATATTTAATTAGTCAACGATTTCCCGTTGCAAAGTAATTCTTCCGTTTTTTCTGGAGAGCTTATAATTTTTTTAGTTCTGTCACTTTTAAAGGGGACGATGTCTTGACATTTCAGAATCTATTCTTGAGCGCAGAAAACCTTTTTAGAATTTCCAGGATTTCTATTCTGGGCGATTCTATTACGATCAGAATATATACATGCAGAATACATTTTTCACAAATGATCTGTTCGAAATCCAACAAGTTTCATGAAGAGCGATTCTAAATATTATCGACCACCGTATGAATTACTGGACACGTACGCATCCGCGTTGCTCTTGCAAACACTTGTTTCGCGCACAGGATTATTATCAGTACGCCTTCTCGCTGGTTAATGATCTCGCCACAGTTAGATTTCATCAAGCGTGACGCAGTTTCCTAATCGAGGCGGCGTAATCACGCGAAACACGAACCGCGAGCGTATTCGGTATTGCGTGAAATTTCTAATTCCGTGCAATTACCGTGACTACAATGAGAGCTGAACAAGTTCCCAATGTTCCGAATTAATATCAGTAACGACAAAAGTGAGAATTTTAAAAGACACTAATACTACCGGTGATTTTAACGCGTTAGCGCATTATTGAAATTTCTGAAGATAAAAAAGTAATTTTACTTGTAAATCAGAAAATAATAATAATCGAGAATAAAATATCGGACATATTAAAATTTAAATAATTCGAAAAATAAAAATTTTAACTTAATAAAATTTTTTAATAGAATAACACTGCACGTTTGGAGAATAAACTTTTTCCGTTAATTAACTAAATACTGAGAAATTATGGAATAATTTAATTTTCTTTTGATGGATCAGGAATACTTAATTTAGGAATAATTAATTTTACAGAGATCACATGTGTTTCCAAGAAATTTTGATTCTCGTCATCTACCTTTTGTTTTCAAGATTAAAATCGGTAGATTCACGTCTCTTATTCTACGAGTCGTATGCTAGATATCTTATTTCTGTCAATGCGGAATGGTGTTCACCGAGTACTAACAATAAGCAATAAATCTATCAATCTACCGGAAAAAGACTCGACTCGCCCAAAAAGACTTGTTTTTACAGCTCGACAATTATCACTATGTTTTCGTCTCACTTCTCGTAAAGAATTACTCAAACACGTTGCATTTTACAGCAAGTAGCCACGTTTCGCTTCGAAAAAAATCGCTGCGCGATGACAACGGTTCGTTCGCGATTTCGAAGAACAAGCAAAGTCAACGATAAAGACGGAACTGCGTTTTACATCGTGACGAATAATGCAAACGTCAAGTGCGGAATCAATCGACATTTAGCCCACACACTTCCCTATATGTGAAATATTTTACGTGTCACGTTCTACGTGCAATCTTGTTACATCTACATGTATCGCTCATTTGTTAAAATGACATAATTAAGAAAATGTTTTTTTATTAGTTGTTTGCAGAAAAAAAAACGTAAATATGTATAATGAATACTTGAGAAAAAACATACTTAAATCTTCTACAATCAGTTATTATATTAAAGTTGCATTAAAAAATTATTATTACAAAATTTTAATGATTGATACATGAAAACTCATCTTCTGAAAAATTTTATTTTTTAGTTACTTATAGAAAAAGAACAAATATGAAGATAAACAGAGACAATATACTTAAACAAAAATAGACTTTTATCTACAATCAGTTATTATACTAAAATTGTTATGATTTACAAAAAAAACTCATTTTCTGAAAAACTTTGTTGTTTTATCTGTGTCATTACAGCAAATGAGCAGTATGATAAAATCTCGTATCAAATTAATGTAAAGTGTAAAATATAAAATTTCTACAAAACTTGCGGCAAAATTTACAGTAAATCGCGATACCATCGATAAATATAAATAATTATACAAGTAATGATACAAAACAGTGTCGATATTTACAAAGTTGGTAAATGAAAAAATTTGAAACAAGAAAAAAATATTTTATTAGGAAGGCGAAGAATATATTTTAAGTATTTAAGGATGTTTA
>NW_017304320.1:87217-88726 GCF_001594115.1 Trachymyrmex septentrionalis | reverse complement strand
AAATATTTTATTAGGAAGGCGAAGAATATATTTTAAGTATTTAAGGATATTTAGATATGATGTTTAGGTATTGCAATATTTTCGTGATGAAAGAGCAAACTTTCCAAAGTTCGACTCTGATAAATACCTGCTAAATGCCTGATGAAACGCTCTGAACGATTAAAATCCAGCCGTGGTCCGCGTAATTTCTGGACTACGTATTGAAGGATCAACGACGGATCGTGACAATCGTGGGGCCCGATCGAGAGAACAACACGAGGAGCGCTCGACTCGCTGGTGCCTGTGCGACTGATTCAGGAATCGGACATGAAGTGGCAACCAACGCAGGTTTACGTTTACCTGATCGAGAGAGTGAGTCAGCCCACGGAGAAAGAGAAAGAAGGAGGGAGAGAGAGAGAGAGAGAGAGAACGTGGCCGAGGAAACCGATGGAGGAAGATAGAAAGACAGAGAGAGAGGAAGAATGAGAACAACAAATAAAGGTAGGGAACCAAAGAGCAGGAGAAACTACGGGGCGAAGCGAGCGGGTAAAAGAGAACCAAATGGAGGGCGAGAGAGAAGGAGGGGAGGGGGAGAGGACAAGTAACAGGTGAGAGAAAATCAGGAACGTAGACAACAGGACACGACGACTGAAAGCAATACTTTCCGACCTGGAAGGCCCCCCCCCCCCCGATTCCGTTAAAGTTACCGCGCGCTGAAGACGTCTCAAGCGTCTCGCGATATTTTCCTCCTATGAAGATACAACGATCGGAGGACAGGATGATCCTCGAGGAAGGGCTTTATCTCGAAGTCAGGAGACTTCGCTTTCGGGCCCGAAAATCGCAGCTACGCCCGTAAGACCGGCTCCTACACAACGTTGCCAGATTAGCAGACTGCAGCTACATCACGGATGCAGAGTTACATGGTGCAGTCCTCCCAGGTGCAGCGTGCTCCTCTCCGGAACTCCGCCGTGCTATCGAGAGTCTGATAACAGGGCCGTATTCGAGCGACCCGGGCAGCATCATCGGATCGTATCGTTGCTTCGTATCGCGATTACGCGTGACTCAAAAAGGGGAAAAAAAATTCCGGGATCCATTGTGAAGAGCAACGAGAAGGGAAGATACAGCGATACCAGAGAGAAGAATGTGCATCATGCACGAGCATCGGGGCTGATGATATAACGAGGTTGGCTCGCGTGACACGATGTGTTTCCTAATGTCTGGATGCACCGGGTGTGCCGGGATGTGAACAGCGATAATTACGAATAAGCGCGGCAGGAACTACATTCTCCGGCATTCTGTGATACGCTTCGATCTTTGCAATTCAGCGCGAAAGTATTATCTATTAATAGTACAAGGCTAAAACGCGACGTGGTGCGACACGTTGATTTCAACTTTTTACAGGAGAACGTGAAATTTTTCCGATCATGTGTATCCTGTATGGAAGGAACGGTTTTGCTAAAGTGTTCAAGATTTAGCTAGATACAAAGCTGAGAATGTGAAAGAAAAAAATTGGCTGCTGCAGCAGATTAG
>NW_017304320.1:80673-87117 GCF_001594115.1 Trachymyrmex septentrionalis | reverse complement strand
AAAGAACGGTTTTGCTAAAGTGTTCAAGATTTAGCTAGATACAAAGCTAAAGAGAATGTGAAAGAAAAAAATTGGCTGCTGCAGCAGATTAAATGTTAAAATATGGCATAACATTTTTAATTTTAAATAAACAATCAAAAATTCGTTGTTGCGGCAGCCAATCTTTTCTTTCAATGCAGTGCATTTTATTCAAAATACATCCTGGAAACATCCTTAGGATGTTTGTCTTTAGGACGTTCCTTGAAAGTCTGAACGTCTTAAAGATGTTCCCAGGATATCTCTCGTGATAAAATGTGATGCGTAGTAATTTTGTTGGATTATAAAAATAATTATGTGGAATGTTTAAGAGTTGGCTGCTGGAATATCAAACCTTTAGTGTGTTGACACATTGAGAAAAATATCCGGTTAAAAATAAACGAACCAGTTCTGATTATATCAATCAGAATTCCAGTTATCTCAATTAGAATTCCAGTTGATTTAACCAAAAAATTCTGATTCGCTCAATTTCAATCAGAATTCCAATCAATCCAACTATACGTTTTTCCCAGTACAGAATTTTAACTTTTGTAAAGATATAAAAATTTTCCGATCGTTTATGTTCTGCATGAAAAGAACGGTTTTGAAAAGAAGTTGAAGTATCTAAAAATTTAGCTAACTACAGACTCAAAAATACCTTACAACATATTTTATCTGAAAAATGTTTTAGGAATATTCTTGGAATGTTCAAAGAATATGGATATCATCTGGACGTTCCTTGCGGGTCTGTATAAGTTATTTTGTTGGGCTATCAAAATAATTATGTAGGACTCAAGCTGGTTGCTAGAACGTTAAAACTTCGCTTGAGTTTAACATGCTTGAGCTTCCTGCATAATTATTTTGTTAGTTCAATAAAGTTATTTTCAAATCAACAACACTGAGAAGAGTATCTAGTTGAAAATAGACGAATCAGAATTTTCTGGTTAAATGTATTAGAATTCTAAATATATAACTAGAATTCTGATATAATTAGAATCTTCTGATTTGTCCATTTTCAACCAGATCTTTTTTTCAGTACTATATATCGAAATTTTTAGATGCTTCGGCAAAATTGTCCTTTCTATGTGCATTTCGGAGCAATGTGAGCGGACGTCACGTGTTAGTGACATGAGGACAGGATTCAAATGCGATGCAATTAATATGAAAAATTGTTACGCGCACAAGAGTATAATACGAGCGTTAGGTTCATCGAACCCGCACACGTATTGCGCCACTCTTCAAACCAGTTCGTGAGTGACACCTACGCATGGAGATCGACGTGATCCATGAGTTCGCTTGCCGGTCGGAACGATCCACAGACGGATGAGTTAAGCGCGACCGTTGCGTGACTCAAAAATAATAACCTGTATTTTCAAATGGACATTCTGACGACATTCTATTTTTATTGTTTTATGTTTTATTTATATCAAAAAGTTCCAGCTATTTTTCGTCAAATCACAAAATTTAGAAAAGCTATTATTCGTCAAATTGAGAAATTTTGAAAAATCTAACAAAAGGACTAGTTTGATTCTAATGCAATTATCTTGAAAAGGAAGATTGTGCCACCCCTGCGAAAATGTTTACTTTCAAAATAATTGCATTAAAAGCGCATGTATTATTTAAAAGATTCTATGCTTTGTTTTTTTCTTGTAATTCCATGCTTTATTTATATATAGAAAATTCCAAGTCTTATCTGTTAAATCGAGATTAGCAGCAATTTAAAAAAATTAAAAAACAGAAATAAATTAATTTATTTTTAATGCAATTATCTTGAAAGCGAAGATTATTGCCGTTCCCAAAAAGAAAAATCTCCGCTTCCGAGATAATTGCATTAAACGCATAAAGAGTAACTATAAGGTAATTATAAAAGGTTTTATATTTTGTTTTATTTTCTTGATGACAATTTTATATTTTATTTATATCAGAAAATCTCAAATCTTATCTGTTAAATCGAGATCAACGAAAAAAAACTGAATAAAATAAATAAATAAATAAATTGATTTCTAATGCAATTTATCTCTCTTGCAAATTTATCATTACTCACGCAATAATCTTCGCTTTCGAGATAATTGCATTAAATGCATAACGTGTTACTTTAAAAGATCCTGTTTTATTTTCTCACAACTCTATGTTTTATTAATATTGGAAAATTTTATATCTTCCATCGAATCTCGGGTGAGAGATCAACAGAAATAAACAAATTTAACTATTTATTGAGCTTCACTTTTTATCAGCTTATGCAATCTAATTAACATTTTATAATATACATATTTTTTATTAATTACTGCTAGTAAATTAAGACGCGGCGAGCAACGAAGCTTTTTGTGACGATCGTGTCGTTGTGCTTGTCCGATAAATATCACGACTAACAGAGGAATATCGTGTTCCATCAGTTCCTGGACGAAAAGAACAGGAACGACCGGTTGTTCCCAGCCAACTCCCGACTTTTCCAAGAACGAAACCTCTGATCGACTCCGATCGACACCGCGGAATCATTGAACGCCACGACAATTGACCTACATCGCAAAATCGTAAAACACCGGTCTACCTCCTTGGGGCTCCGGTTCGGGGCCCACCCGAGACTCCGCGTTTGTTCTACGTGATCCTCGTTCCGCGTACATAACGGAACGTCGTCCCGAAACTTTCTCCGGTACGGTGCGACGCGCCGGCGACGATGGAGGTCCCATTAATAATCGACAATGATTATTATTTCCTGCTGCCGACTAAGGTTACTGGGTGACCACGAAAATACGTGATTTGAATTTAGAACGACAAGTCGCCGGCTGAAGTTGGCAATTGAAATATTAATTCTAAAAATACTAAATTATTTTTGCACGTTACGTTTATTTCATAGTTTATCGCTTTCAATTAAAATAAAAATGATTCTAATGAAAATAAATCTGACATGAGGCGAAGAAGCAGTTATTAATAGACTTATCTCTATTGGTAAATTGTTTATATAATTGTTTTACACACATCTTTGTCTCTGTTAATTTTAGATATATTATTAATTTTTTGCTGATCGAATATCTGATATATTTGTTTTAATATGTCTTTTGTGTGTGAAAAGATTAATAGGATTTTTTTTTGCTTGCGATAGAAAGAGAATATTTATATTATTTATACAATGTAAAAAAATGAAACATTAAAATATTAGATTGTAGAGCTCTCGAAATTCAAATAATGAAATAATTATTATACACTTGACTTTCATCAAATAATATAAAATTTATATACGTATAATTTCAAATATAATTCTTTCATTATTAAATTTAAAATATTATGTCATATTTTTACGTTCTGAATTGTTGAGAGTTGGTTGCTCGTGTGATCTATGGATACAATGGTGATCACTTGGTTGAAGAACTGAAAAACAGTTTGATATTTTCCAAGAAAAGCTAAAGTTCATCTCTTGTATAGTAAATACTGAAATTTTTATTCATTATGTGTACCTAAATGTATTGTATTCACCAAGAGAAAATTTATATTGGACATCGCAGAAAATAGTTTGAGATAAACCGAAACGTACGACAAACCTAAATAGTTTGTACTATTTATAATGTAATAGTTATACTAATATAGTATTATTAAAGCGCACTAATTACGACCGTATTTATTGCTTTCATTGCCGCCATTAAATTATTTTACTGTTACAAAAAATAAAATTATTAAAAATCAAAGAGTAGCAATAATAATAACAAATTTTAGATTTTAATACTGAAAATTGTTATAAGACCAATATTCCAAATATATACAAACGTTTCGACTCTTATCAGCTCGTCTTTAATGTCAAAATTATTAAAATCATTAGTTATTAATATTATAAGAAATAATTTTTGTGCAATACAAAATGTTTAAACTGTGATAAATAAAAATTTTGTCGAGATACGATTGGGCAGATCTTGAAAGGTTTCTACTTTCTTTTTCTCTGTTATTAATCTCTTCACGAAGATGTGGTTTTTTTTTTTTTTTTAAGAAAATTATTGTATGGTGTGAGACACAATGAAACGATCCTTAAACAATTTATATAACTGGTTTCATGCGATCCTTCGTAGCTAGGGGGACGTGCTCCAGTTAAGACGGCAACAATCAGGCCCACCTGCGCGCCGTTACGCGTCCCCGCACAAAACGATCATAAACGCGAGCATGTCGATCATGTAGGTTCCACGATCACTTTACAAAGAGATCGTCCGGTTACTATATCGCACTTTCTAAGTATCGTTTTTCTCGCATGATCGCGATTCTATAGAGAGACTGGTATATTGTACGTCAGAAACTTGTTTATTTAATCCATAACGTTCCAACCAATATGGATTAACTTTAACCTCGGTTCAACTTACTCTTCATCTTTTTCTAGGAATTAAAATTATTATTAAAAATATTTGTAAAGTTGAAAGTGGAAACAAGTATAAATCGCAAGAGACTCCTACATGCTGTTCTTTTTTAGATCCTTGCCTTGGATTTTAATAAAAAATTTTATATTGCAATTAATATTTAAAGAATTGCTTTTTCCAAAAATCTAATCGACAATATCAGGGGATGTATAAAAACAATTGAAATTAAAAGTGGAGGCAAACAGACTAAATGACTCCTTTTTTTTACTAAATATATAAATCATTCAAATAATAATATCAATTTATTTCTTTAAAAAAAGAGGTATAATCATTTATTAGCTGAATATTCATCAGTATTTATAAAGACAAGAATCATTCTTTTTAACTCTACTTTCGACTCTGACATCTTTTTTTCTAAACATTCCATTCCATCGCCGATTAGATTTAAAAAAAAAGAAACTCTTTTTATTCCTAAATAGCAATTACAATCTAAAAAATTTTATTAGGACTCGAGTTATAAAGATTTAAAACAGAAAAATGCGTCGGGTTCTTCTGAGTTTTGAGTTAACGCAACAAAATAAATCTCGTTAACTAAAAAAGTGCATTGCTCCAAATATCATTTTATATGACGTACAAATAAGAAGAATGAAATGCACAAATGTAATAGAGACATCAAAGAACGTCGTGCGGAATTGTTGTGAGAAATTGAACATTTGCGAAGAATTACTGTGGCTGCCCGAGGAAGATAAAAGAAGCGAGACGAGTAAACTAGAGATTGGTTTTTGGACAGGAAATTAGCTCAACAGTCAGGCGCAACTAAAGGTAAAGCGAATAAGACTAACTACGTATACGAGGCAAAAGTGTATAGTTCCTTTGTACTTCCTTGATAAGTTTGATTGAGTTCGTTACTCGTAATTTCAGAGGGCGAGGAGAATACGATACGATTAATCTCATTAAAGAACTGCAAAAGTACCTTACCGATGATTCAAAAGAGAAACAGACCTTACATCTGTTTCGATCCAATGCAATTTTCAAATTGTGCTGCACTGAGAGAAGTGTTTTTGTGATTGCATATTAAAGTATTATAATTATGACTAGTAACTCCATTTTTATAGTTAGTACCGCTATAATTTATAATTCCACAAAAAATGTATACCTATAGTTGACACCGAAAATTACTAAATAAATTATAATTAAATTACGGTAATTGCAATTATCTTTTTCTCTCAGTGTAGCAAATAAAAAAAGACCAATTAGTAGAATTACGCGAAAAGATAGCACATCATCAGTGATGTCAAGTTTCTATTAGACGTCAGTATGAGATATTCATCCATTCTTATTTTAAGACCGTCTTAAGTGATGTCTTAAGATGCTAATACGGCTCTTTGATTGGTTCTTGACATCTTAAGACTGTAATTAAGATAGTCTTAAATATAAGATCCGACTGATGAATATCGGCCTACGTCTGTTATCCGTCATTCTGTCATTCGGAAAAAAAGAGACGAATAGAGACGAAAAGATAAAACACAATTTTATTAAATTAATGATAATAACTATTAATTATCCTTATAGAAATCTACAAAGAAAATTATGCTGATGTTAATGACACACTGAGAGAAAAGTGTTCGATACTTGTGACTGTAATTGCACGGTAAAAAAATTATGGTTAGCTCTAAGTTTATGGTTGTAACTGCGGTAATGATAATTATAATTTATAATTCTATATAAAAAATGAAATATATAGTTGGCCACAAAAACGATTATAAATTATAGTCGTTTTCCTGGCCAATTATAGGTACTTAATTTTTTTATATATTAAACTTACAATTCGTAATAACAATTATAAATCCATGTACAAGAAAAAAAATAAAATAAATTTAATTACAAAAATGACTATAATTTATATTCGTTTTCGGAATCAAGTGTATATTTTTTTAATATACTATAGACATAATTATTATTACAAACATTACAGCAGAAAAAGCTATAAAAGAAGCTCTTAATTTTAATACTATTAATTTTAATACTAGCCATAATTATTTTACTATGCAGTTGTAGTCACAAATACCAAACACTTTTTTCTCACTGCAAAGAT
>NW_017304320.1:73588-80573 GCF_001594115.1 Trachymyrmex septentrionalis | reverse complement strand
TATAATAGTTTTCTTCTGTGGTTGATTCGACCTCTGGGTATCCATCATGTAACTTTTTGTTTACAGCGGAAATATGTAAAAAGTAAAAATTGATATTTATGTATGTATGTATGTATTATACATACACACACACACACATATATATATATATATATATATGCACATACATACAAAAAAATTTTCACTTTTCACATTTAGCCCTAAGGAAAGTTACACGATTGACCTCCTGAATACATCTTTCTCACACACTCAGCTTAACATTTCATGCACCGTACGACCAACTTTTTAAGCGTTTTGATTGATTGCATTCAAAAATCTCTCTGTCCTGCAACCAATCGACTGGCTGGGAAAGCCTTGTCGTACGACACATGAAATATCGGCCTTAGGGGTCTGAGCCCAAGAATTGTCGTAACACTTATTTAGAGACTTACGTTGTAGACGTAAGTAACGCACAAGCTTTTGGCGTATGACGTACGATTTATTGCCGTCTCTTGGAGATACGGCAATAAGTTGTACGTCATACGTGAAAGCTAGAACTTAAGTCTAAGTAAGTGTTACGACTATTCTTGTGCTCAGACCCATACGTCCCACTTGTCTCTGCAATTCGGCGCAATTACCAATCCACACACTGGAATTCACACCGTCCACAATGTTCGCGTAAACCAGTAGTAGGAAAACGGGCGCTAACATGAGGCATTTCCGGTTGTGTTGTACGCGGACGTCGCGACGCAGGAGAGCGATGGGGGTTGCGAGGGTAGCGACGCCGAGATGATCGGTAACGGGAGACGGGGCGCCGGCGACAGGAATCGCGATTTGGAGGAGGATGACGAGCTCGAGAGCAGGGAGGAGAGGGGCTCGGAGAGTGGAGGAGGTGGTGGAGGTTTCGGTGGTTGGAGGTCCCACCTGCTCGGTGGACTAACGCAACGTGTCAAATCCTGGTACTGGGGCGCCAGGCCCCTCGTAAGTTTTCCCATCGAGCGAGAATCTCTTATTCTCTTTCTCTTGATACGCACGGTTTCTTTTTATCTCTCCTTTTCTCTTCACTTTCCCTTTTCTTCCTTCATTTTTTACTCCCCTCGATTCCTCTTCCTCTCCGGCGCCACTTTGGCACTTCGCACTAACTCGCGAAAGGGTGAGAGGACAAGGGCGCCCGTGAAAGGGGAGAAAATGGATCGGAAAGGACATCTGAGAAGTTTTTATCGAAAATTGAGTTTGACACTTTTAGAAGATACTTCAGCCTCGTTTATATATACATTTCATAAATATACATTTTACATAAATATCATATATTACAATAAAATATATAATATTATGAATAGCTCGTTTTTATCAATGATGTGATATTATCGTTCGATTGCCTAATTTCTTTAATTTTTCAAATTTTATTTATTCGATACTTAAAATATAGTAAGAATTTATTAGCTTTCTTCTCTTGAATCTTTTTTAGAATTATCATCATTTTTTTCATCCAAATTAAGGTTCTATTTGTTTCGATCCTTTTTTTTCTTCGTTTTAATATTGCAAGTCTTAAATCTGATTTCTTTCACTTTTAACTTCTGATTTCACTTCCTGGCTCCAGCTTTCTTTAATTTTTAATCTCAATATTTTAATATTTAATCCTTAGCTTAAAAAAAATGTTTAAGAAATAGTTTATACGATCCGTCTTTTATGGGCGCCCTTGTGAAAATTAGGACGTGAATTTGATAATCGACTGTGCCTCCATCGAAAGGGAGTAGGTACAATCAGCGACGAGCAGCAATTTTCGTGTCGGAGCGAGAAAACATGGAGAACTCCATTCGGATCTCGCCGGAAATCTCGATAACATCTCCGCGAAAAAATTACAATGCAACGCGAAATCGTAATCGAGTTTATAATCTAAGTTGCTAAACGCATTCAACATCGTGACATCACAACGGATAGCGATAATTACCATCGCTAATTATTTCTGAATAATTTGCTTCTTTGTAAAACAAAAATCATACTTATATTTCGTTAAAAGACAAATCTGTTTTCTACTTGCAAATTTATGCTACATTTTTATATTTACTCAATAATTTATAAATTCTCTTTAATATTTCTAAAAATTCATTTTTAATTTATGAATTTATTTTTACAATAATTCACAGAATTTTCTCTAATATTTCAAAAAAATTTATCTTTCATTCATACATTTATTTTCAATAATTTCATAAATTATAATATTTCGAAATTGTTCTTTGATGTTACTTATTGTTACGTTACTTTCGTTATAAAACGAACGAAATTTACTTCACGTGAAATTATCAGTTCCCAACAAAGTTACAAGTTTCTCTTTCCGCACAAATAGTCGTACTCGAATCAAATTCTGAGTTATAGCAAAATATAATTGGCAAGGCGAAAGAAAAGATAATTGAGGGAAAAGAGGACTGCACTGCTGTAATAAAGCTTCGTAATAAAAATTGTATTATCCTGAAATAACGAGACATCGTAAACTTCCGGCGAGGTTACTTCGCGGTTACGTCGATTGCGCTTGAAATATCCAGGTCACGTTTACGCTGAAAAATGACATCGTAAAAAAAAAAAAATCGTGACAAATCAAGAATTTAACCGGAAAAAGAATTAACTGATAAATCGTTCCAATTGTGCGTGCGATAAGATTATCGGAAGATTGGCGGGATAGTTTATTTAATTAACCGTAATAATTTGTTTAACTTTTCTCAAGAATAACTGTCATGTTAAAACGACGACAATGACTTGCGATAAACAGCACAGTAAAAATGGTAAACAACGCGGCGGAAATTGCGCGACGGTGCGGTTCGAGAGCCACCGGAAACGTCTGCTCCCTTCGGCATGAGTTCTCTTCCTAATTAGATTGTTCTCTCTTTCTCTCTCTCTCTCTCTCTCTCTCTCTTTCTCTCTTTCTCACACAACCATACGATCAAGTGTCCTTGTGCTCCTAGAGCTAGCGAGTTTAGTCGACATAGCGTTAGGTGTTATACGTGTTTTTTATCTTAGATGTCTTGCACATGCTACTTTTTTACGATTTGTCCTTACATTCTAGCACGATCACTATTTTACAATTATACGTATATACACAGAGCGTCTCATCTTCCTCGTGTCGGATTTGAAAGCACAGGGCTTGATGGAAATCCGAGGATAGCTTTACGCTCGTGAGAATTTCACGGTAAATTAAAACGGAGGTGATAGAAATAAATGTTTAAAAGAAGAAATAAATTGCGAAACAATTGTGTGTTATCGCGAATTTGTACTTCGAGAGATTAAAAAATAATCGAATATTTTTCTTCTGTGTAAAGTAGATTTACGTTTACTCTGTTTGTATAACTTCTGTTTCCTTCTAAATAAAAGTTTTGCGAAACATAATAGTTAATTGCGAGACGACTGCGAGAAATAGCTGCGATGCGGAATAATTCTCCTCCCATTGCGAAATCTTCGCTGAACGAGTTGTCTTTAACTTCGTCGCCGAGTTAATCTCTAATTGAAACTTGATTGGGTGAGACATTCTATATATACACGTATTTACGGGCACGGGGATGTATATGCGCTGAACATATTCACATAGATGTCTTGGCATGCACCATCACTTTACTCACATAAGTACCAGAATTGACTTAGCAAAACAGAAGCCTCACGAGATATGGTTTCAGCATAATTATTTTAATTACTTAAATAATTGAGCTGTAAAGCGATATTAAATCCCCAGATCGATTTGTTAATAAATACGCTTTTATGAAATATATCCGCGAAAGAAATTGAATTAAATTCGAGAGAAGAAAGATATTATCAATCAAAGCGCGAGAGAAAGTGATCGTTTTTATCCAAATAAAACCGAGCGAGAAATCTTGTCTGATTCAAGACTAATCTATTTTTACGCGTGTCAACTTGGACGACAACGTAAAATAAGAAAAATAAAACCAAAAAATCTAGGCCAAAAGTTTAGAATCACTTTTAAAAAATTGACATTTAACAGGATTACTCAAATATCCATAATAGGTTTTTTTAGTAATTCGGAGTAATAATTATTGAATCTAAAGAATTATTGTTAAAAAATATGTTATTATAAATAGTTGAGTAAGTAATAAAAAAAAAATTTTTTCTTTTATATTTTCAAACTTCTGGTCTGGAATGTAAGTTTTCCTGTAAAAGCTCGAAGATGAGCTGGATGCATTTAAACAGAAAGAGAAACTGCCTTTCGGGCAGAAAAATCGAGCAAGACGCCATGTGGGAAGAGCAAAACTTATTGTGTACCGACATGCGTGCATGCGTGGGCACGTGCGTGTATCCGCGTATCTCGCTGCCCATCGAGTGGACGCACTTTCACTATTCTCGCTTTACGTTTCACTCGAGAAAACAAGCTGATCTAATTAACACGATCTTTTTACCTTCCGGCCGTGAACTCGACAATTTAAGCGACCGATAAAAAAAATGTTAAAAAATTAATCACTTTCCCTAGAATATATAGTCGCATTAATCTACATTTCAATCCAGTCTTGTACACGATCCAGTGAAATTTTGATCCCCTATAAAATTATGGTGTAGCCTGCTTAATTTAGCATAATTGATTTAATTAATTACAGTTGAATAAATATATGAGTCTCCTATAGCGCTAATTCAAGTTTAATTTGGTAGAAGAATAGCGTACCCTCTATTGTACTTATTATGTAACTTGTTGAGAATTTCATCGAAAAGTTATATCGAAGTTTATTTTATTACAGACCAGAAAAATTCATACGAATAAAATTCATAGCATTATGTCTATTGCATAATAATTTTTGAAACGAGTATCTCGATCATTGTCTTCCCAACTGCATGATTGTCAAGTGTTAGTTCAAAGTCTCGTGAATAGATAAAAAAAACTGAGGTCTTTTCTATTACCTAGCATGGTGTAAATACTTTTCTATCAATCCAGTAATACCTACACTGACAGGCAAAAGTGTTTAATATTTATGACCATCATAACCGCATGATAAAATAATGATTAAGAATTCCATTTTTATAGTTAGTATTGCTATAAAATGTTAATGTAATAATACTTACAGTTTTATACTAAAAATGTATATAGTTCGCTTCGAAAACAATTATATTTTATTTTATATCCATATGTATAAAATTTAATAATAATAATTATACTTACAATTTACAAAATAAATATAATTATTGTTATTTAATTTTTTACATAAATATAAAGAAATAAAGTTGACCACGAAAAGTACAATATCATCATCATTTACAATCATTTTCAGTACCAAATATATATATATATATATATATTTTTATATAAAACCATAAATATAATTATTACTAAGATTATAAAGTAATAATTATAAAAATGGAGCTCTAATCATAATTATTTTACCATGCAATTATAGTCATAAATACCAAACACTTTTCTCTCAGTGTACAGATTATTTTACATATTTTACGCTCTATATCCTTCACATCTCGATGACAATATGTGTGTGTTTTCTATTAATACGTACTTTTTTTCTCCAGTCAGTTTGATCTCTCTTATTTTCAACGGAACCATTTTTAAATCGATAGAAAAGACCGATAACTGCCCTTATTTTGTTAGCGGCATCGTTAGAATTGTCAGAATTAGTACCGAATAGTACGAATAAACTGCACTATTTGTTAGCTGGCCATTCGCTATGACGATAGTGTCGCGATTGGAAACGTCTCTGTAATTAATGTACCGTTTTTTGTTGCGCACTCGAACAACGGTAAGCCGATCGTAAGCGAAACCGGCGCTGACGACCACAAATATAGCGGCAATTAGTTGTGATAACAACACCACCGCCACCACCACACTACAATTACCACTCTCTTTTTCTCTCTCTTTTTCTCTCTCTCTCTCTCTCTCTCTCTCTCTCTCTCTCTTCTCTCTCTTCTCTCCGAGCACCAACACTCGACCGCTATCAGCCTGCCATCAGCAAGCATGTTGACTCAATTTTTCGATATATATTCTTGTGATCTATACGTATATATATTAATACATATCAACATATATAGTGGTGTACTTTCACGTATGTGTACATTATATGCTCGCGTCTCTCAGCACATATAATTCACATACATGCACACAGGTGACGTAATGTTGCACGCAAGGAAAAGCGGAATGGAAACAATAGAACCGTATCGAATGCAAGGAAAACGGGAAAGCCGAAGAGTTTTTATTATTTCATTCACCGAAATGCCTGATTTCACTTCTCTATTAAATCTATTTGGATAAAATTATTTCTAAATGATAAAGTAAAGATGAGACAAGTATAAATTGCCTAATTACTGTTAACACTGTCTCTCTCCCTGCATTAGAATACCACCTTTTTACAAAAGGGGTTTGCCATCCTAATTAAAATGATCATAAATATAGATGATTAAAGTATATCTTTCCATTTCTTTGCTATTATTCCCATTTCATTTTTAGCACGATAGATAAAGCATGTGAAATGAGAAAGCATCGAGAGGATAGATAAAATGCATTTCAAAAAAAAGATACATATTTATATACCTTATTGTTCGTAAGTTCAGAAACGCTCGCAATTTTCTCGCATTTCATGGAAAGTTGAGTATCTTGAAAAAAAGGCGTGAAGAAAAGTTTTTAAAAGTGCATTTCAAAGAGAAGGGATGCAAGTTCGTTTTTTTTTTTAGCTTCGTTTGTACGACATGTCGTTCCTAAATTACATAAAACATCAAAGATTAATATTTTTTTTTTTTATATTTTTGTTTTACTTTGAAGTGCTTGATGAAACGTCATTAGAAAAAAGTGAATGAAAAAATATTTTAAAGTAGACTTTCTGAAACTCATTTTTACAAAATTCCTTCTAACTTCAAAGTTAAAGAGTAAAGTTTACGGAAAAAGAGAAAAACTTTTTGTCATAATTTTCTCGATTCGCACATAACTTTTTCAAAATTAAAAAAAAAAGATTTTTTTTAAATCTAATTTTTCACGAGACGCGATAAATTGCAAATATCTCGAACTTATGAACGG
>NW_017304320.1:58487-73488 GCF_001594115.1 Trachymyrmex septentrionalis | reverse complement strand
TTCACGAGACGCGATAAATTGCAAATAAGTATCTCGAACTTATGAACGGTGGTGTGTATGCAACCGTTTCGAACACTTTTCTCTATCAGCTTCCGATCAGTACTTTTGCATTTTACTTCGGAATTAATGCTCGGAATATCTCTTGCGGAGAGATGTGTTTTAACAATACGAGAGCTCGTGAATTATTACGAATTATTTGCACAGATATCTTACGATAATTATTACGGTATCTCGGAAGCTGCGTGAAGACTACCAGAACGCTCTTCCACTGCAGCGTGCACGCGAATATGCTAGCATAAGCCTTTTTAGCTCTTATGTGCTGTGTCGTCGTGCGTGTGTGTGTGCATTGAGATGATATTTTGGGTACGCGACAGCAACTACGTTTAATTCATAAAATTCATTAAAAAAAAATCTCGTTGCGCTCTTTTCTGTAAGTAAAATTATGATTTCATTACAAAAACGATCGAAAATAATAATAAACATAATTCTCAAATGTTGTGTAACATTATTGTTATTATTTAAAACAATTTAAAGAATTTAGAATTTCATTACTCAGAACTCAAAACACGGGAGCTTATTGTAACTTATAAAAATCGTAATTTTATTTTTATTTCAATTGTGCAATTTAAAAAAGAAAATTGAGAGAACTTTGAAATTTCGTAATTTACATCTAATTAAAGATTCAAATCTACTCAATACATTTATTAATTTTACTTTAAAATATCATAACGCAATATTATACGTTTCGAAGATTCACGACGTGGTGCGAAGCACAATTAAACGGCTTTTGGTAATTGCTGACGCGTATCCGGCGAAATGGCCGGAGAAGAGACCCGATGCTCGATTACCGCCGTTCGAATGCAAGTTGTGCCCGTTCCAGGAGCTCGCACACAAGCTCTCGCGGAGCTTCGACATGCAGGAAGCGCAGCTGCTGGAGGAGGGTGGCTCCGGCAGCGGGTCCGCCGTGGGTGGGACCGCGGGAGGCCCGCCGCGGCGGCATCACAGCGTGCAGCGGCTGACCCGCAGCGAGATGTCGGAGCGACGGGAGGAGGATGGCGCCCTGGTGGTGCCCGATCATCAGGGCAATCTGCGGATCACCGTGAAAAAGACCAAGTCGATTCTAGGCATCGCCATCGAGGGCGGCGCCAACACCAAGCACCCACTGCCCCGGATCATCAACATACACGTGAGTTCGACAGAGTCCTGTACGTAGAAAAATAAGTAATGTATGCGAACAATAATTACTTCCAAGCACATCAAAAGTTTATGTATCCGCAAATTTATCATAAGCTTATCACGAGCGAATCAAATTTATTCAAAATCTGGGAATTCCCTAGTAAATTTAATATTACTGTTAAGATTATCAGATTAAATTTGCATATAAAATCGCTTTTTCGATTAATTTTACAGCATTCTTCGGAAGAAAATAAATTCTCTCTTTTATGTTAAGTATAGACTAAGGAATTTTTCCAAAATTAATAAGTACATTTTAAGATTATTGTCGAGAAAAATGTTCCTTGTCAAAGGTAGTCATTACTTAAAAGAAAGAAAGCAAATGGAGTAATCACTTTTCTTCGGGAATAAAATGATATTTTTCTGTGTGTGTTCCCTTGATTGCATCTTAACTTTAATTCACGCTTTAAATTGGACATAAATAATTTCCCGTATTAAAAACTGTATATAAAATCGATTATAATCAAAGACATAGAAATGTAGATGTTTTGCGAAGAAATCTTCCGAACTCTTCTTTGGAATGTAGGAATTTGTAATGTTCGTTCCACCAATAAATCGAAACATAAGTTGTAAGGTGAAACAAGTGATTCTATGTGTGGGCTAGTTGATAGTTTTGAAGCTATCTCTGGTAGGTTATCTAACGTAGAAGTTAGGATGTAACATAGGATAAATTAGGGCGAAGCTGGCAAATGTTGGATCAAAGGGAAAATTGAAGCAAAGCCGTGGGATATTGAATTAAAAGTAAAAGTAGAATTAAGAAAATTGGATTAAAGGGAAACCAGAACAAAGCCAGAAAACGTTAATTTGAAACAAGAATAAAAGAGGATGTATATCGGAGATTTAGAGTAAAGTTATAGATTGCTGGCAGAAGGAAAGTCATTAGAAGGAAAGAGACTAAGAAAAGTTGGATTAAAATAGTTTTAGAAAGAAATTAGAGTCAAATGACTATAGAGCTAATAATATTTAGGGCATAATTGTCTGTGCTTCATTAAGAATCAGAAAAGAATTTCATTACTGTAATTATGTTTACCCATTTAAAAATTGCAGAGCTAAGGTTTCTAAGAAAAAAAAAAAACCTTTTGATTGATGAATAAGATATTTCATCTTTATTGATTTCCAACTGAAAAACAAGAATATATTTTTATTTCTTAATTCATTTCAAGCATTTATTAATTCAAGATGTAATATTATCCGGACATGATCTTAAAAATTAAAAAGAATATTTTCTCTTGATATTGAATATGCAAATCTATTTCTCTTATCTAGCTTACTCTACATAAATAATTATGCACGAAAATGGAGTATGCTAATGACGCCAATTAACATTTTCTTAAGCTTCTTAATGAAATACATTATGACAAAATATATGTTTTATGTTACTTATAATGCCAAGCGCTTAACTTAAATGAAGCTTGAGTGAAACGCGCGATTAATATGCGTCGCGGGCGAATTTATCGTTGACGCCATTTACGGTGGCATAAACAATATTACGCTATAAACATGACTAACGCATACGGTAATTCGTTGCAGGACAACGGAGCAGCTTACGAAGCTGGCGGCCTCGAAGTCGGACAGCTCATTCTCGAGGTCGATGGTCAAAAAGTTGAAGGTAACACCAGCAAGATCAAAACATAATAGATCTGTGCGAAAACATTTTATATACCTATTTTATCATAGTAATTTTATTATTGTAATTTCTAATTATGGTTATATTGATTTAAAGATTTGCGCAGAGCTTCGATTTCAGAGAAAAAAGATCGACTTTCTTTTGATTGATAGTGTTTTACCTTAAGCAAATTTAATTTTCTAATGGAACAATTTAAACGATAATGATATATTCGACCCAATAATAATAACGCTTTAACTCTAGCCAAGTTGGATTTTGAAGCACTTGACATTTTGAAGCATTGACATTTTAATTGTGAATTGCTGATAAATAAATTTAAATCTATAAAAAAATAAGTAAATTCGAATTCTACACGAAAAAATAAACAGTTTTACTGAGGTATTAATCTGAAAATTTAGCTTTAGATAAAAATCTGAAAATAATAATAAATAAATTTTGTTTGGCAATCAAAATAATTATGTAGGACGCTTAAATTGATTGCTAGAATGTTAAAATTTTTTGCAGTAGTCATCAGCACTTGAGCGTTCTATATAATTATTTTGATAGTCCAACAAAATTATTTATAAATCTGTGTATCTAGTTAAATTTTTACAAGGACTTTAACAAAACTACGCAAAAACAATAGTAAAAACTCGTTGTTGAAGCTTCCACAAATATGCAAGAATTTCAGATTTTTACATAAAAATCTAAAACAATATAAAAATCTGCATTGAAATTCAACGACCTAGATTGCTGACAAAAGGTATAAAATTCCACATGGCCGACAGAGAATTAAAAAAATTGATTTAAATGAACAATAATAATCGTTTCCTTACTTCAAAAATAATATAACTAAAAAAACGTAATTTTTAAGTTATTATATCATGAATAAATTAAGAAAATGTTATTCTATCATGAACTAATTTATTTTCATCAAAAATCATAAAAATCGTCATAACTCAATAAATGTTATTATTAAAAACAAAATCGTTGCAAATAAAAACAAATAAAAACAATGATTTTTTTTAATCATGAAACGAAATTGACAAAAATGACATTTGACCATATGAAGAGTATATTTAATCAATAATTTTCAAATTAAAAAACAGTTTTTCCTTTTTTACATGAAAAAAAGATATAATTCACATTACCATAAATATTTAGTAGTAAGCAATATAGCATCATTCTAATTATCTTTGTTGAAAGGTACGTGTATGGTTGATGTGACATTTTTACTTTGATGTGTCAACTATGTCAATGTAATTATGCGTAATCTGATTATTATGATATTCAAAATTTAAAACTAGTTAAGGGATCATTGACATGTATAAGGTACCTACCTGTACAGTTCCATCAATCGTGATGGCTTAAAAAGATTTTATTTTGTTGCCTATATGTATATGAAATGATTTATTGCATGAAAAATAAAAAAATATTAATTATAAATTTCATATTAATTTTTTTAGCAACCAGTCTTTATATCATATCAATGTAATTTTTCTGAACCAACCAATAGTTAGGGCAATTACAACTAAATTTATATTTGTATTTAGAATAATTATTCAAGGCGTAACATTTATCCATACTACATCTGGACATTCTATCTAAACCAACGAAATAATATAGTTGCCATAAAAAAATTCGTAGTTGAAGAAAACAGTCTAGTTATATAAGCAACAAAATACCGTCATTGCAACATAAGTCACTCAACCATTGTACTGTGGTTCAGACAACACATAAGTAGTTGTTCCGCATTTTACTACTTCATTATTTCAGTCATGTCATTTTGAAGTAAGGAAACGAGTTTAAAATTTAATTACCTGCTAAATTTGATTCTCTGAACAATAATTAATTCTACTTGCAGGACTTCACCATCAAGAGGTCGCGCGGCTGATCGCGGAGTCGTTTGCGCGCCGTGACCGAAACGAGATCGAGTTCCTGGTGGTGGAGGCGAAGAAGAGCAACTTGGAACCGAAGCCGACGGCACTGATTTTCCTGGAGGCGTAGCAGGAATCTCCCACCTCCGAGCCGGAACCACCGTAGCCCAACCTGACCAAAGCTCGGCCGGCGGCGATTCAGCTTGAACGTCACCGCCGTTAAATCCGATCGAGACCAACCGCGGACGGATCGTCAATTAAATCTCCCAAAGATCCGACTTTGAAAAACAGTCCCCTCGAAGGGACTAACTCGAAGGGATCTCTTTCGAGTTTCTCGATTCGGACGGCCGAGCTGTCGGTCAGCTGCTAATTGATTAACCTGGCCCTGGTGGTGGGAACTTCACTTCAGCCCGCTGACAAAACAACATCTCGAAGACAACACTTCGAAAGGAGAAGAAACGAGGGATGCCGGAGAGATTCCGGGTCGGCGTTGCCAGAACCTGAATTAGGAGGGCCCGCTTCGGAAGGGCGCGCTCGAAAATCGCGTTAGGTATCATGGGACAAAGGATCCTGGAAAGTTCCTGGACTCTCGTGCTAAACTTAGCTGGAGTCGCAACCCGCTCTCTCGAACTTTCCTCTTCAAGCGCGCGAAATCCGCGAATCGGCACGAGACTGCCGCGAGAAAGTCACTTTACTGTATATATACATATACCGCTGTACATACCTCTTGTAACAAAAACGCAGTTCGATAGGAAGCAAGTAGTCGATATACTTCGAGAGCACCGGGACAGTACATTCGGACAGTCTCTGGCAACGTCGTTTCCCGGGATCTCCAGTCACAGAACTGTTCACCAATTAATTGCGCGATCATCGTCCATCCAACTCCACTCGGACGCGGCTCGAGATGATGAAACGCGAGAGCTATCATCCCCTGAAGATAAAGCGCAGAGCAAAAGAAGCGAAAGAGTATATATATTTTATTTTTCAATCATCACATCGTGATTGCGCCGGTGGTTACTTCGAGACTGCTTGAGGGAAGAATGGACGAAAGAATCGCGCAATGTGCCAAACTAACTAACGCAATTCGTATATAATAAAGCTTACTTAATTGATAAGAGATCGAAGAGGAGAGAGATGAATTCAGCGGAATGCACGAGAAGGTGCAACGAGAGAAGGACGGACCTACATGCTCACACGGTGTAGTTGCGTGAACGATTACCTCACAGACACATTCACAGACATTACACCCACCTTTCGACACAGATATTATATTCGTGCGCGAAATCCGTGTTACGACGGCGCGAAATCGCACCGGCCCGATCAGTCGGGATTAATCGCGCCGTTGATTAATTATGAGAGTTACGGGTGATATTTCTATTCGAGAAGTAGAAGGATGTAAGCTCGAAAGCTCATTATATCGGGAGAAGCTGGGCGAGTTTTAAAGAGTTGCGAATGGATAAACAAAATAATACGGGGAGAAAATTAAATTCGATCAAATAATGTGTATCAAATGGAATACGAAGTTTGTATTTAAAACAAATGTAAAAATTGTATTGTAAAACAGCATCAAATTTTATCCTGTTTAAGAAACTGTTTTTAAATTCGTTTCCGACTCGTTGATTATGTTTTTTGAAAAAAAAAACAGGCATTATAAAAGTGAATAATTTTTTATCTTAACATGAATCTTTTTGTTGTATTCCTTCAATTTTTACTAGATATGTATCTGACAATTACGAGTAACTGAGATAATTCCAGATAACTTCCTCCTACCTCTCGAATACAATCCTGTTGATCAAGATTCTCGTTAATTCGAGTGATTAGGTGTCGTTCGGCTGGTCCTCGAAATCGCGCCTAATATCGCTTAATAGTCTGTTAAATGTTACTGTATAGATTAACGTTGACGTAGTTAATAGACGTTGATCAGACGTCGCTAGGACGTTACGCGTTGTTCGTTTATTGCGTTGTCAGTTGTGTGTTAGAAGATTTTAACTCCTCGGGCACGCGATATACTCGCAAACAGATATACTCCGGCTCCGATTTAATCTTAACGTAACTAAACGTAATATCACAATGAGAAAAAAATATGATAAATCAAATAAAAAATAATACTTCGTTGTCTCTTTTTAGACAGATTAATCAGCCAAAGATAATCGGCTTTTTTTTTTATCTCAATATTTAGAAATTACTAATATTTCTTTCGTTCATCCCGTAACGTCTGTGATGAAAATTAAGTTAGAATCTAAACAAAGGTGAATCAATATTTAATATTTAAAGTATCAAATAAAGGTTAAAAGTGGATCAATACTCAATATTCAAAATATCAAATAGAAAAAGATGTAATTTTTAAAACTCCTCGTGCGCGCGACATATATATCGTGACCCGAGGTGAGGTTAACGATAATATTTTGTTGACTGTCGAGTATGGCCGAAGTGCGTCGATGATCGTCATCGAGGCGGAATTAACGACGATCTTGACCGAGATCGAGACCGATGGCGTCGACTTGTTACGTTGCAAAACCGTTGTTGAGGCTTAAAGAAGTATATTACTCACGTACACATTATGGTACACATATTTATACATGTACATATATAAGTATTAAAACTACCGTATGAAAACTACTGTAGTAGAATTGCAAATCGTACCTAACTATTAGGCGTCAAGCGTCTCGCCGAAAGGGGAAAATAATTTAAAGATAGAAAAAAGAGAGAAAATATTTAAAAAAAAAAAAGAATAAAAGGGCGGTATTTTCGAAGAGAACCTATAAGCTTAGAGTGCGTACGCATAGTAAGGGCCTGATCGAGTACGAGCGACGGGAAATCGCGGAGGATCCTCCACAAATGATGAAGATCTTGCACTGAGAAAAATTTCGGAATGAAAATGAACGAACCAGAAGATTCTTATCGTATCAACAAGATTTCTGGTTATCTCAATTACAATTATAATGGATTCAATCGGAAAATTCTGATTTGTTCACTTTGCATAATTCCAATTAATGCGACTCAGTGCGAGAAGAATCTTTGACAAATCTCTGACTCGAGGAAAAAGCCGATTTGTTGTCAAATAAGATAAACTTTTGTATTTTCTCTCTCTCTCTCTAATTCAAATCACTGTGCGTCATATAGATGCAAAGGATAAACAAAATAATGTGAACACCTAGGAAATACACTATTTATTTTATTATTGATAAGAAATTGCCACGATATTTGTATTAATATATGATCTATCTTCGTTGGGATAGAGTTTTTTTACACAATGTTTAAATACCAATGGAATGCTGTAATACTCTTTTGGTAGAACGACTTTCAGTTGCTTATGTAAGCGATATTGGAGAGAAAATCTATTTTCACTCTGTTTTCCAAGATTGCCTACTGTTCAAAACTTCAACATATTTCCTGGCCAATAAAATCGCCTGATTTAAATATCATCGAAACATTTGTAATTTTGAAAAACAGAGTAAGAAACTATAGAGATAAAATCTAATTAAAATCTAACTATAGAGACAAAATCAAATTATTGGAGATATTCTTCTCCAATAATTGGAAGATGTTTCAAAAAATGACATAACACTATTCAAGTATGACTTTACTCCAACAAGAATGGAATCTGTGTTAAACAATAGAAATGATAGGCTAACCTCTTATTGATAAAACAAATAATATATTTCCTGAAATTCACATTATTTTATATATTCGCTATATTTTCTTCATATTTTCATAAATTTAATTTAACTGTATCCGTAAAGAAAA
This sequence comes from Trachymyrmex septentrionalis, assembly GCF_001594115.1. Classification (NCBI taxonomy): domain Eukaryota; kingdom Metazoa; phylum Arthropoda; class Insecta; order Hymenoptera; family Formicidae; genus Trachymyrmex; species Trachymyrmex septentrionalis. The sequence goes on along the minus strand of NW_017304320.1, from coordinate 65,025 downwards.
TTAGTGACTACGACGATGATTTTTTTTTGCAGCATCGCAAATTATTTATACATTTATAACTAAAGCGCAGAAGAAAATCGTGATAAGGAAATCGTTCTTTTTCCTCGAGTCCAGGGAAGTTTACTGAAAATTCATTCTGCGAGTTATAGTAAGACACTAATCGATAAATCGCGTTCCATTCGTGCGTATATGCATGATTTCGACAAATAGATGCGTCTCGCACGAACATGCTAATTAAATAAATTCCGAAGATATAGAAATTATTAAGTATTATCTTTATGTAGGTAAGCGATAAATAGAGCAGGAATTGAGTAGTGCGTAATGACAAGCATACCGCGAGTATTTTAATACGCTAATCACGCATCCGAGAGGAGAAACGACTCGATCGTCCGCGATTTTGCCGATTACAAAATAAAAGGAAAAAAAAAAAAACTGTTGGAACTGTAGAATATACGCGTGCGAGCTATTGTGCAGTTGTATGAATGCCAAATCGAGCCACAAGCGAGTGAAGAAAGACACTAAACCACATTGTCCCAGGTGATTAATCCCTCAACGATACGATACGTAAATATTGTTTATAAATGCATAAGATGCTTCATCCCGTCGAACTTTAACAACTGACATTTCGGCGTTTTTGAATTTTCGCTTTGATAGACTTGTGCAAAAACTAATCGTTTCAACTTTTAATATTCAGGAAATCCTTATGATAAACTTAAAATGAATTTAATCCTCCGCAGCTGACGTTAAAATTTGTAACAAATCAGTTACTGGGCGTCGTAAAACCTATTTAATTTATGTTAATTAAAAGACACTAATTAATAAAAATAATAACTTGTATAAAAAAGAATGAATACTAAGTATATTAAAAAAAAAAGAATAATCCACGCATTGAAAAAATACTAAATTTTAATAAATATTTGTTTGAATATAATTCAAGTAAATATTTACTAAATGTAAACAATATATATATTTATCTGATATAAAAATCATTAATTTATGTGATTTAACTTTAATTATTTTTTTCTAAGCAAATATTTATTTACTATAAATAAACGTTTACTTAGCACTAGTCAAAGAAATTTGAATTAAAATTCGGTAAATTTTTTTCAGTGCACATTTAACATAAAGAAAATTAAATTGTGTTTGACATTTTTCACAAACAGATTTATAATAGAATGGATTTAATAGATTCAGCTCTAGATGGTTAAATTCAAATAAAGTTACTTGCTTGATATTATTTAAAAAAAAAAAACAAAGATTTTCTAATTACACTAGAAAGTAATAATCCTTTTATTATTATTAAAGAAATATTATTAAGGAAAAACCTATTTAAATAACTATAGTATCGTGAGGGTTCAATTGCCTGCGATTTCAGCAAATGTGCCAAAAAGTTTGCTCTTAATCATATCACCATCAACGACAACGGCGGCTTCAATCGACATCGTCACGTCGGCGAAGAAGAAGAGCGAGAAGTAAGGAGACAACAAGAAACTGAGAAGGATTTCCCGGAGCACATTTGAATCTTTTCTTCGCTATTCTTTTGTAGCACGCACGGGAGCATGACAAGTCGCTTTAATCACTTTATCGCAGTGAGAGAAAAAGCGGGGTAGTATTAAGAAAGGAACTAAGAGCGAGATAAATTCTGACGGGAAAAACAGAGAAGGCGAGTTCGCGCTTCTCGTTTCCCTTCGAATGGAGGAAAGGTAAAGAGAAAATTCGCGTCGACGAATCGTCGGAAGAATTGGAGCGCCAGACTCGAAAGACGAGAAAGGACGAGGGGGTGGCTCGAGAATTTCGAAAAGCGACGGGGATAATATAACTACAAGGGGGACTCGACAGATAAAAATAAGATGAGATATTTTTGTAAAGCTTTCGATGTTTACCCGCAATCCCAGAAACGTTTCGAAGATCTCAGCTGACATATCCGACAATGCCTTATCGCTTTTAAAAATCGAAAACTAACGGGGAACGTTATGCGAGAGGGATGAAGAACAGGGAACGTGAGACACCTGACCTGACACACAACTCCAATCCATTCCCGCCTTCCGAGAGAAACAAATCGCGGAACATTCGGTGAAGCGCTTGAAAATGATCGTAATGACAGCGAATTATCTTAATAATATGCGAATTTATTTATCTCCTTTTTATTTGAAAATTACAAAACACAATGACGTTAATAGATTTATCTCTGAAAAAGATATCGATAATTAATGTAGCACGACAAAGAAAAGGAAAGGTCGAACTTCTCAAATACACTGAAAAAAAGTCTGATAATAATAATCAAGCCTAGATAACAGCTATTAATGCTTTGATGAAGCAATTTCAATCTAATGTTTGGTTAATTCGATTATAATATAATCGAAATCAATTAAACGTGAAATTTACTTTTTTAAATATTATTTTATTTTTCTAATTCTTACCAAATGATTACTGCACTGTTAGTATCAAAGGCGCAATGATAACCCACTCTGGGTTCATAAGTATTTGAAATGAAATTGGTACCGATTTTTGGACCGTTTGATTTAATATCGATTACATTTTCTATTGATCTTCGAACAAGATCGACATTTTATCAACACTGCATTGACAAAATGTCGAGTTTCTTTCAAAGATCAATAGAAAATCTAATAGGTATCAAATCAAATGGTTCTAAAAATCAATCGATTTCAAATCGAACCCAGGCAATCCCTTGAGTTAAAAATATTTTGTTATTTTTACCTTCCATGTTAAATCAATCTATTTCTGTGATTAGTTTGAAAATAAACATCGCATTAAGATATGCATTCAAATGATAACACTAAATTTAAATCAAATTTAATACACTTTCTTGAGTTAAATTGTTTAACTCCATTCTTTTAGTTCAAATACGATATATTGTATAGAAGCGATAACGATCTAGAAAAGATTAAAAACTCACTTAGATATAATTTGACGTTATAAATTTAATAGTATATTATAATATTTGGAAATATTCACTAAATATTTCGCTGTAATATATTAAAAAGAATTCATTTCGTAGCTATCAGACTTTCTTTCAATGTATTAGCATCGAATCAAGTCTTGATTAATTAATCAATGAGCACCGTAGCTCTCTACTTGATTGACGTCATTTATTTTCGCACGCGTGCACGCACAATATTTTCAAGCCGCGACAACGTACGATTTCGATGGCGCATCTGATCAAGCTGCGTTCCAAATCGAGTCTCGAATAAGTCCTAAATTATTCTTAATCGACACTTTTTTCCGATAAAAATAAATAACCTAATTTTCCGCAATTTTCCTCCACGACCTCATTTTAAATGAAAAAAGTGCAATTACATTTAAATTAAAAATCGTGGGAACTAGTTCCGAAAAAGAAAGGAAGATTTAGTTATATGACAAGTTTTAATAATCTTATTAGTTCCCATCTCTTTTACGAAATAATCCTTTTTCCAGATCCTGATCCTGGCTCTAACACATAATCTCATATCCCTCGTACAAAGAATGTAAAAGTCCAAGGTATCTCACGTGGCACGATAACGTTGCATCATTTGAAGAGTGAAAAAAATCGAAATTTAATTAAGCAACAAGAAAGAACAGTTACCGCAAAGTCTCGCGTAACTCCTAACTCCTGTTTACTTATCAATTGGAAGAGAGGGAGGAAAAGTAAGCGGAAGAAAAATAAAGATAGGAACACGCTATTATCACGTCAAACAAACTCGGTTTCTTTTCTCTTATCGTATTTTAGCACTGAATAGACATATATTCATTGCACTGGTCTTTTGCAACAAAAAAGAGTCAATTGATCTGTAATTATAATACAAAAAATATAATTTTGCTAAAATTTTACTGAACAGATCTGAAAATAATTTTGTTAGACCATCCAAATATTTAATTCTGTTGGAAATTTAAACTGATGGCTGGAACATCAATATTTTTTGCAGCATTGCTCACATCGTCATCTTTTAATTTCCAACATAATTATTTTAATGTTCTAAAATTATTTTCAGATCTGCATTCGATAAAATTTTAAAACTTTTCTCAGCAAAAATCATTTCTCTCCGTTAATGTATCTGTAATTTAAATCGATCGTATAATGGAAATTTAAATGATACATTAGTCTGAAAGTTACATTATTTTTTAATGTTTTCCTTTTTTTTAAAGTCATATATTTCATAGGAAAACCAATTTGGTTGAAGAATCTAGAAATTTAGCCAGATATATTCTATTGGATTATCAAAATAATTATGTTATTACATATAGAACGCTTAAGTTTTAATGACAATGTTGCAAAAAGTTTTAAGTTCTAGCAATCAGTTTGAGCGTTCTAACTAAATTTTCAAATACTTCGAATGATTGATTGTAACGTGCAACATAAAAAATTAAAAAGAATTATTTGATTCAATTATTGCACTATGACTTTGTGCAGAGAATTATCGATTATAAAAATTCCTTTTAAAATATAATTCTTGTATCTTTATACAAGCACTGTATGCATGGCTTACAAAAACAGAAACGTAAATTTCCTTAATTAAATATCCAGCAATCCATTCTTTCCGTGTAAATCGCAATATCGAAAATATCGCTAGATAAATAATTCTCTTATAATAATTTACGTAAAATTGGCGAAAGTACTGCGAACCAATCGAGAATTTATCGGCGAATAAAATAATAGAAATAAATGCATGGAAGACTACACATCGAGAAAGATATGCATTGCATTTTTGTTAATATTTACATGACACAATATGACGTGACAAAGGCGTGTCCACCGTTAAAACTGACACTCAAAACAATGTAATTATAATTGTAATTTACTATTTGTACATACGCAAGAGCTCGTTCATGCGCGTCTCGTAGATCATCTCTTTTTGCAATCGAAACTTGTACATCTCTGACACACAACGTACACAAAACACACTCACACATACACACGCGGAACGTCTACAGTCGCATACAAGCACAGAGACAGTCACCAAGGCGCATGGATCAAAAATCGAAATCAGCGCGCTAGATTGCGTTTAATTGAATAACTCGTCGGTTTATTGTACGCCTCGAGAAAACAACGTTGTTGCGAGAAGGAGGGATAAGGTAAATCGAACTCACACGTACATGACCACGTAGAGCCACGTAAGAAGGCGATTGCGGAGGCGTAGCTCACGGCACGGCATGGCACGTGCGAGCGCGCGCTGCCATTATTATTATTCTTCTTATCATTATGATGATTATGGTGATTATTATTACTACGATGATGACGATTATTATTACTATAATTGAATAAAACGTTCACCACGGGAAACAGACTCGTTCCTTTTTCTCCCCAATCCATCTGTTTTGAGAAATATAAATAATAAAGAGCATTTCTTTTTTTTTTTTAGAAATAAAAAGTTCTTTAGCCATTCATGAAAGTCAATTTTGAACGTTATATTTATACGCATTAAAAATAATTGTTGAGTATTCGATATTTAATTCCACTCTCAGTGTAGCATATTCGAATGTAATATATTTCTAAAAAAGACGATTTCTTTCGAAACTTCTATATTTACTTTATTAATCATAAATGTTTTTACTAATAAAGGTACATACATTGGCTTAAAATTATTGTATTCCTTAATATAGCTAGTGTTTTGATTTAAACAATTTGGAAACAAAGAGATGCTGAGTGCAAAAAGTATTCAAGCAACGCGGATGAAAAGCTCATATACGAGTATTCCTTACCGATCAACTTTAAAAACATGTGTAGCGGCAGTAATTTTATATATTTGTCAGGATCATTTTAGAAGATTTATATATAATTTATATCAAAATTTTAGACAAATCTTTTATTTATAACTTTATATTCTCATATATACATATATCCGAATATATATTTTATTCAGTTCATTATAAATAATAAATCCTATTTGTGAAGATCACAGACAGTTCATAATTTAGAATGACAGAATTCTGTTTATAATTTTATACATGCAGACTGATTTATAATTTGATATTTTGATATATGATTGTATATGTATGTATATATTTAACGTATTTTTTATACATATACATATTGTATTATATATATATTGTACGAATCTTTAAATGTTTTCCATTTATATGCTACGTATAATTATAATTAAAATAGTATTCTGAATCTTGACATAAATTGTCATTACGTAAAATAAAAAGGTCTTACTAACGTTATTCTATTTATCCGAATTAATTTAAGACGAAAATAATCTGAAAGGAGCAAAATATTCCGCATACATTGACTTTGTAACGCGCTAAATATTTACATTACAAAAACAAGCGGCGAAATAACAGGAAGAAAGAATGATGTAAATTATTATTTTATCGCAATTTGTTTGTTTAATATGAACAATAGTTTTTTAAACCTATTTTCGTATGCATATTGTGTTGCTCTTGGAATGTTTCAATGGATTTGGATTTATTCGTTTGCTATTTTTACGTTAAAAGCACGGAGTAATATGCGTATCAAATATCAGTCAGCTGTGATAAATCGATTTAATGGTGCGAATGCAAACGTCAATGTTGTTTTTTGACAGTATGTGCACGTTTT
>NW_017304320.1:51900-58387 GCF_001594115.1 Trachymyrmex septentrionalis | reverse complement strand
TTCTTTTAATCATTTTCTTGTTTTTTACACTTCATTAAAGTTATTCAAGTTACAGTTAAAATGTTTATCAAAAAGATCAGAATCTCTCCCTCTAATATCTATTTCTCTATAAATATTTTTCTTTACTCCTTTTTAGATATTAATCATTTATGTAAATAATAAAAGAATAGTAATTACTTAATTAAATTATTTAAATATTTATAAAATTTATAACGTTTCAGAATTTTAATAAAAATGATAAATATTTCACATAATTCATATATATTAGAAAATTAAATAAATGATTCTCTTAACATTTTCAAGATTACATGCTTATTTTTATGAGATTTGTATTTTCAGAAATTTAGAAATTACTATTAAAAAAAATATATAAAACAAATCAATTTTATAATCGTAATAATCATAAAAATAATTGTAATAAAAATACTGCTTTAAGATTTAAAAGTACTAAAATCCACCACTATTCGTTAATAATTTTAGATACTATCGTTCATAAATCTTTTCCTAAATTTTAATTTTTAAAGTATCTCCGCTTGTAATTGATTTTTATTTTTAACTTCCAGTTATTTGAAAGTATCTGTTACTGTCATTTCTGTGATAAATATTTTGAAACAACTTTATATAAGCTTATTTGCTAGAAATCTTTAGTATTACTCTCCCAATTTCTCAAAGAGACAACAAATAAAAGGAGTTCTGCTTTACATTAAAACTTTTTACATACTTCGTAAGTAAGCAAAGCGAATGCGAAGCGTTTGCTTTATCTTGCAGACAAAAGCTACTAAGCTTGTTTTCGTTTGCGTCATTCGCCCGGCGTGGGATTTCGACGTAGTGTTTGACGTAAGAAAGAAGAAATGTACGAAAGCCGAAACGTTCTGTGCTATATTTTGAACGCGCCATGAAACAGCGACCAGTAAACCATCGATCGTACTAAAATTCTATTAAGAGTCGTTCCGCCCAAATTACCCTGTCGACTTCTTCAACAAGTGGCGATGTCTTGAAGAAGCAAAATATTTATTTTCACTCAGCTTCGCGCTTTTATCTCTGTCAAGACTGCAATAAAGAAGAAGAACGAAATATAAAACGACTAAAATAAAGCAATGATAACGAATAATATAATTGCATCGAAATTATGTAAACCATATGTTTGTTTAGTTTTGTGAGAATAACTTTCCATTATTTAATTGCTCAATTATTTAATAATAGATATTTAATATTCAAATAATGAATTTAATGGATGATTCTAAATTTATATTGCTTATCTACAGCAACTGAAAAAAAAAAATTTCACAAAATAAGATTGAATTATTAAAATTTTGTAATATTAATTTTGAAATGCATAATTTTAACGTAATAACTGATTGTAAAGAAACTAAAGTATATCGTTTTTAAAGTACGTGTTTTTTCTTTATGTGTTCCCGTCCTATTTTTAAAACTTAAAAATTACAATTTTTGAGTTATTATGAAAATCAGAGATATACAAAAATGTGAACACGAAGAAAAAATTAGAAATTGATCAATTAAACTACAAAAATATAAATCAACTTTATCAAACATTCTAATCTAGATAACCAGAAATTCAATTGCGATACAACCAGAATTTCGATTAGTATTTTAGAACTTGTTGATATAACTAAAACATTTTCTCAGTAAAGTTGCGTGATAAATATCTTACATCACAATGATATATTCGTATTTATATCAACAACATATTTCTCGGCTTTAAAGTATATCGTTTGGAAAACAAATATCTGTGAAAAATAGAAATTGGTTCTCACTGGAAATGATAAAAGCAGAATACGCACGAGTTGGCTTATGGAGCTACACTAAGAATAGAAGTTTATACGAATAAATCTTTCTCTTTGCAGTTTACATGAACACAATACGAGAACTCGTACGTAACTCTCAGCTGATCTCGATCAGGAGGGACAGTCCCCTTACAAAACGAATTTACACGTGGTGCTTAATTCTGTTAAGGATCCGCGCGAGAGTCGTGGATTGTAAGATTTTACGATTTACATCTGCAAAAATGCGTTTTCAGAAAAATATTTGTTTCAACTGCAAATTGAAACTTTTACATATTTTAAATAAATTTACATTAATTTAAAGATAAATAGAATTATAAATTCTCTCTCTCTCTCTCTCTCTCTCTCTCTCTCTCTCTCTCTCTCTAAATTAAAATCATGCATAAACAAAACTATAAATTAAGTTAAATTATATTTTTATTTCATTTCACAGGTTGCATGAAAAGTTTAAAATTTTGCAGATATTTTTAGAATTCTGATCGTGACTCTCTTGCAAGAATTATTATTATTAATTTGTGCGAAAAATAGAACAACGATCGCGTTTGATCGATAAAATCCTTCTGGGGCGAACGGATGGAAGTGTCAGCGTTTCCTCAAGCGTGCAGCAACGAGATATGCAACGAGGGAATTAGAAATGCAATTTGACTAAGCTTCCATTGAGTTTGTGGATTAAACGAGCCGTAACCGGTTGCACATGTCGATCTAATTTTCAACAACACGTGCAAGGGTTTGCTGATCCGAGGGTGGATCGATTCGCACGTTATTTCGCGGTTTGGCATCTACTAAAATAGCTACAAAAATGTAGTCGCATAATTTACTATAAAAATTTATTGTAAAAACCATTATAAACAATCCATAATCCAGATTCTACGTAGAATTAGATATGTAATTTTATGTATGTCAAAATAATTTAAAAATAAAAATAATTTAAAGAATTGCAATTATATACAATATACATACAAAATCTCATTTTAATCAATCCAGTTAATTTTCTTCGAAATTACTGACAAAAAACATTTTATTCTGCTCGTATATGTGTAAATATATATGCATACGTTTTGCTATTTACTTACTAATAGTTACTAAAGACATGTTGTGTGGTAGATTTGGCGTAGAGTAGCAGGTCTGCTCTTCGTGCCAAAAATCCAGGTTATAATCCAGTCACATACATATCAGATAATTTATGAATCAGTTGTTAGAATTTCCTTTCAAACCCCCAATGATATAAAATAAATAAATAAAATGACAACTAATACTCTAAAATGTTTCAATACACTCTTTGCAAAATTGTAACACCGTATTAATACGGTGACCATAATTTTTTGCGAGTGAGTAATTTTTTAAATATATTTTTCATATACGATATATATTAAATTGCAAATAAAATAATTCTACATTCTGGTACAAATTTTTCTTTAAAAAAATATATTTTTATAATAAAAACATATTTAATTTAAAATAATCATTGTCTTTCGTTAGACATACTTAATTTTATATTTAACATAATTTATATATGTAAACTAAAATGTAATATATAATTACTTTATATTTATTTTTTATTTTATTTATATATTACATTGCTTTAAAATTTAAATAAGTTCTTCTATGTAAGTAAAATTTTAATTTATTTGGACATGTCTTTACGATTGCTGAAATAATAGTTTTATTTATAAAATAATAAGTATTCCATGTATAAAACGTTAATTTTTAACTGATGATTTATGAATGATTTATAATAAATTTAAGTTTCTTTTACCCCTCTTAAAAGGATAGCGAACGCGATCGTAGCACGTGTTCGCTAGCAGATGTAATTTCTTGCGTGTCACGATCCTCGATTCTGTTCCTCACGGAGAAAAATGATCTCAAGGCACTCCGGAGCGCCTTTCTCGATTCAGGGACAATAGGGATCGATGACAACCGGTGTACATCCGAAACGAGACAGAGCTCGACAGTTTTCGTCACGCGGAGACGCAGATGCAAGTTTACGAGCACGCGCGTGCCGATCACAATAGATCGATGACGACCAGAATCTTTGTATCGAATAATAGAATTCGAATTGCGGGACGAAGAAAGACATTAACCAATAGAGGAGAGTAACTAATCTCTCGGAAAATGATTTCTTTCGATGATTGTGATTATTTAGGAGTTTGAAAGATGTTTCCCATGAAATTGCTGCTGACAGTACAATATAGATTTATAAAAGATAACAAATTTTATAAAAGATAACAAATTTTCTCTCGCTTTAACTAATCGAGCTAGGAACTTTCTATCGTGAGTCAAATTAAATCATATTCAGCCTTCATTGCTTTAAACGATACAACGTATTTAAAAATATAATATAATTTTAAGCAAATTATTTAAAAAGATATTTTGATATATGTATACTCGATTTTTAATTCTTCAAATGTGAAAATTTGAAGAGAATTTACATTTTATTATTAAAAATATAAAATAATAATCAAACTTAAATGACAATTATTAAAGCTTCGAAACAATTTCAGTTTTATAGATGTGTATGTACTTTTTACGTAATTTTGAGAAATTTGTTGATACACCAAAAGAATTTTGCTGAGGTATTTAAAATTTTTGCTAAATACAGATCTGAAAATAATTTTGTTGCGCTATCGAAATAATTATATAGCTCAAGCAGGTTGTTAGAATGTCAAAATTTGTTGTAACGCTGTTTATCATATTTTAATTTTTTACAATTATACAATTATTTTGATTAATTTAACGTAATTATTTTCAATTTTGCATCTAATTAAATTTTCAGATACTTCAACAAAATCGTTTTTTTTTTATAACTACATTAATTTTGTAACTTGCACTTGGAGGCCTTGAATGTAACTTTCAAATTATATTATACATATAATTATATATATAATTGAACTAAATTTGATCACAAAATGTATAAAGTTATACAATATATTAGTGATATTTCATATCCCTCTTCATAACCGCAATCTTTTCCCTTCTTCAATTTTTTATGTAAATTACGCGTATACCTGAAGAATTCTACCTATAACATAACTATTAGTAATATTATTATTACTCTATGACTAATAGACATAAACTAAAAGTAGTCACACATGAATATCTATCGAAATATTTTAATAAAACAAAATAGAATTCCAGGGAATTCCTCCTCTCTTCCTCTATTAAATATTCCATCAATATAATCTATATTGGATATTACACACTAAAAATAAAATACATTTGGCAGCTATTTCGCATTTTTTTCAGCGTGTGCTGTAGCAATGTAATATTTTCTGTTAAACTTGAAATGGTGATACAAAATAATAAAATTCTTCAAATAATGATCGACAGAATTAAATGAAATATCACACGCAATCGCATCATTGTGTCTCGAGAATTATTTCTCGATATTTCTATTCCTCATTGATCTTACGTGACACCTGCGCGATCCTCGCGAAAACCCGAAAATCTTCAGCTGCCGACCTCAGCTGTCTGGGATCAACGATGAAGAAGAAAGGGAACCGGCGTGGCATCGGAAGGCAAAGGGACGAGCGGATCGAACGAGGGGGCAGGGCGCGAAAAACCAGCGCCCGTGGCACGGGGGTACGAATCTACGGCATAAGGGTACGCAGGACCCCCGAGTCCCTGCACGCGTGTAGTAGGGTAGCTTCCCCCCCGAAACTACCACCGACCGCTTCCGGGCTGCTCGCTCGCTCGCTCGCTCGCAGGCCGACTAGTTGGTAGCCGCTGAATTCACGGCTTAGGCTGCCTATCAATGCCTGTGGAGTAGCAGGCATCATCAGGCCGACTTGGTACGGCACACGCCAACGAATCGCCGACGCGAGCGGGTGTGTTCGTCGCGATTTATACACTCGCGCCGGTGGATATTGAAGCGGAGTCCAGTGCCGTCCAGTGCAGTGTTGAAAGGAATACTTTTTCAGTTACGAAATCTAATATACCGAGCAGTGCCAGGATAAAGCAAGCCTAATCAAACAAGTGTAACGTGACGACGATCTTGAAGATTTTATAGATTTTTATAGTTTTCGGATTAACTGTTTTTTTTTTTGTCAGCTACTAATATATTTTTGTCGTCTATTGAAGTGAACCAAATGATTCAAATATATGATTCAAATAGTGTCGTTCGAGTGATATTAGAATATTTCTATTTTAAGTGGAACAGTCGTATTTTTTGAAGAGTAGAGCCTCCCTTGCGTTTGCAAGGAACACACTAAGTGTACCAACGATTAAGTTTAGTGTTAAAAAAATGGTATTTTTTCAAGAATGTATCAATACAGTGTTCTCTGAGAAGATGCTCGATTTAAAGATCTTTATGAGAACTTCTAAAACTCATCAGCAAGGAAATTAATCAGGATATTACACATCGCAAGCGACGTAACGTAACTTTACGAAACATTTCAAACAGTGCCTTCTTATGCTCTTAAAATTTTTGAAAATCAAAGTTGAACATCATTTTATCAAATCATATTTAATTATTTTTTAATATTTTTTAATAGCTATAAGTTACTATTGAAAGAAGAAAAAAATTCATTGACATGTATATTTCTTGAAACCCTTTTCTTTCAAGTTTTTAGATGGAATCAATTAAAGTGAAAAACTAATTAAAGCGTAATTATGAATAAAAATGATATCAGGAGAACTGAAACTTGATATTAATGACTGATAAAGTTTGACTTCGAAATTCTCAATAT
>NW_017304320.1:50024-51800 GCF_001594115.1 Trachymyrmex septentrionalis | reverse complement strand
TATATATATATATATATATAAAATGTGATATATAAAACCGATACTAGATATATCTACCTAATTAGAATTCATGCGAATTCGCGTGATTAACCGGCACGTAACGCGTTTAACCACAGTCAATTAAGTAGCAAACTGATTCGACACCTATTGACCAGAATTAATCCAGCAGAACGTGGATGTGAATATAATAAACATTAATTAGAATTAATCGATCGATTCACTTAGTATCTACTGAACAAAATTAATTTATCAGCATCTAATGTTCACGCACGAAGAATGCATATACACACACAAAAATAACATTCTATTTCTAAAAAAATGATTATTTAATTTTCTTTCTTTCTTTTATAAGTAATAATTATCTTTATTAAAAAATTTTATTTTCTTGATATTATATATTATATATAATCTTAAAATATACTTACTACAAATTTTAGAAAAACTCATTATTATATACTCAAACAAAACAAAACCTTTATTTTCTTTTAAAGAATAAAATTAATCAAAGAAATGGTATTATATAGTAAATAAATCGAATTCGCTTTAATTCGATAATCTTGATTGAAGTATTAAACTTATTAGGATTTTAAATAAATTTGATGACTTTATGATAAATTTGTGGATATGTAAACTTTTGAAATACTTGAAACAAATAATTATTACTTGCATATATTATTTTGTGTGTAGAAATAACTGAACATCCATTTAAGTGGAAATCGAATAGATCTGTGAGTGTGCGATTGATCACCAATCATCCGGTGTGTTTGGCAACTCCTTCATGGCGAATTGAGAGCGCGTTTCGTCATCCGCGAGTGCCTAAATACGAAATCGTTTACCCGTACTATTCTAATCCTCGTCCTTGAGGCGCCACGTAAAACGTGTTGCCACTGTTGTCTTCCCGGTGGCTGCGCGTAGAACTTGGCCGTCGATTGATCGCGACAGAATCGCTTTTACAACAAACATCGTGGTGGAAGAGTTAAGGAGTCGGCGGCTAAAAATAAGAGAAAGAACGATCGAAAGAATTGTTAGATTGAAAAAGAATATCGTTTACAGAGCACACGAGCTCTCGAGGCACACGACGTACGAGATACCGATCTCTGGCTGTTCTCAAGAATTAATAGTGAGTTTTGATCAAGATTTGTGTTACTAAAATTCATGCAAAAATCTCAAATTGAAAATTTTAAAATCAGTTTAAGATTATATTAATGTTAAAATATTAACAAGATTTTAATATAATTTTAATAAAATCTGCAGTTAAAAATTTTATTTATATATAAAAAGAATATTTTTATATATCTATTTTTATATTAAAAATTCAAAAAGTTTATTATTACTATTGTCGTATTTAATTTTAATTATTAACATTTTAATGTATATTTCTAATAGAATTCTTGATACATAATCATATTTATAAAAATAATTTATATTAAAAAAATATCTTTATATATTTGTTTTTACATTAAAGATCTGATCCAAAAAGATTATTAGTATTGTCATATCTTTAATTTTAGTCATTAATTTTAACACCATTCTAAAAGAACTTTTGATATCGTGAATTTATCAAAATATCATAGTTTATACTTGAAAAGTTCAAAAGAATATACATATAAATCTGGCAAGGATTGAAAGTGGAATATGGAACGAAAGTACTAGACAACGCGCAGCTAGTATTTAAAAACTCCTTATATTTTTTCGGGACTGCTGTGCGAGATATAAATATAACTTGCGAGTATAACAAGCTGTTACATTGCAAAGCATATTTAATATTTTTCTCAT
>NW_017304320.1:36065-49777 GCF_001594115.1 Trachymyrmex septentrionalis | reverse complement strand
TTATCTTTATTAAAAAATTTTATTTTCTTGATATTATATATTATATATAATCTTAAAATACACTTACTACAAATTTTAGAAAAACTCATTATTATATACTCAAACAAAACAAAACCTTTATTTTCTTTTAAAGAATAAAATTAATCAAAGAAATGGTATTATATAGTAAATAAATCGAATTCGCTTTAATTCGATAATCTTGATTGAAGTATTAAACTTATTAGGATTTTAAATAAATTTGATGACTTTATGATAAATTTGTGGATATGTAAACTTTTGAAATACTTGAAACAAATAATTATTACTTGCATATATTATTTTGTGTGTAGAAATAACTGAACATCCATTTAAGTGGAAATCGAATAGATCTGTGAGTGTGCGATTGATCACCAATCATCCGGTGTGTTTGGCAACTCCTTCATGGCGAATTGAGAGCGCGTTTCGTCATCCGCGAGTGCCTAAATACGAAATCGTTTACCCGTACTATTCTAATCCTCGTCCTTGAGGCGCCACGTAAAACGTGTTGCCACTGTTGTCTTCCCGGTGGCTGCGCGTAGAACTTGGCCGTCGATTGATCGCGACAGAATCGCTTTTACAACAAACATCGTGGTGGAAGAGTTAAGGAGTCGGCGGCTAAAAATAAGAGAAAGAACGATCGAAAGAATTGTTAGATTGAAAAAGAATATCGTTTACAGAGCACACGAGCTCTCGAGGCACACGACGTACGAGATACCGATCTCTGGCTGTTCTCAAGAATTAATAGTGAGTTTTGATCAAGATTTGTGTTACTAAAATTCATGCAAAAATCTCAAATTGAAAATTTTAAAATCAGTTTAAGATTATATTAATGTTAAAATATTAACAAGATTTTAATATAATTTTAATAAAATCTGCAGTTAAAAATTTTATTTATATATAAAAAGAATATTTTTATATATCTATTTTTATATTAAAAATTCAAAAAGTTTATTATTACTATTGTCGTATTTAATTTTAATTATTAACATTTTAATGTATATTTCTAATAGAATTCTTGATACATAATCATATTTATAAAAATAATTTATATTAAAAAAATATCTTTATATATTTGTTTTTACATTAAAGATCTGATCCAAAAAGATTATTAGTATTGTCATATCTTTAATTTTAGTCATTAATTTTAACACCATTCTAAAAGAACTTT
Source organism: Trachymyrmex septentrionalis (assembly GCF_001594115.1). Taxonomy (NCBI): domain Eukaryota; kingdom Metazoa; phylum Arthropoda; class Insecta; order Hymenoptera; family Formicidae; genus Trachymyrmex; species Trachymyrmex septentrionalis. Next base: position 48,591 of record NW_017304320.1, on the reverse strand, counting down.
TGATATCGTGAATTTATCAAAATATCATAGTTTATACTTGAAAAGTTCAAAAGAATATACATATAAATCTGGCAAGGATTGAAAGTGGAATATGGAACGAAAGTACTAGACAACGCGCAGCTAGTATTTAAAAACTCCTTATATTTTTTCGGGACTGCTGTGCGAGATATAAATATAACTTGCGAGTATAACAAGCTGTTACATTGCAAAGCATATTTAATATTTTTCTCATACTTGTGGCACAGAGCCAAAAGTTCTTATTCCTTTTTATATATATTTTACTGGCGCAATTTTTCCTGGTTCATTTTCTCTCATTTTACCGTCTTCTATTCACCCAGCTTCAGTTCTTGACCTCGGTCTACCTCAAAGATTCAACGCATTCATTCAACGGGAAGCCTCGCAAAGTAATCTCTAATAACGTCGACGAATGCACTTCCTCTCCTTTTCGGTACATATTTTATCTTTCAAACAATCAGAGCCATTTTGCATTTAGACGAGTTTTCACAGGGCTATTCTAGGTATACAATCGCGATTAAATTATTTTCGCTCTTAATTTAACAAGTGAATTTCAATTCTCTTGATAAAGAGCGCAATTATCTTTTATCTGCAAGGAAATTTAACGTTAAAGTCAAAAGTGATATAAAAAGTATATAACTTTATGTTTTCAGATACAAGTATCGGAAATATTTACGGCTACATAAAAAGCATTCGTATTTCCCCTTAAACCCCATTCGCGGTTATTTGGGACCTAAGAGGGTAATACTGATCTGATAAATAAGGGCCGAAGGGTCATTGACCTCCGGGCAGCAGAACTGCGATTCGAGTGGCCGTGGGAGAATCTGAAGAGGCAAAAGGAAAGTGCACGTCTACCTTCTGAAGAGAGTGATTTCGTGACTTATCAGAACCCGGTGGTACTCGAGGGCTAATTTTAGGAGCTCTTTCTAGAGACGAGGCTCGTGAGGAGACTTCCAGGTCACTGTGATGATCAACCATCATCATGGCTTGGCCGGCAGCGACGACCCTGACGAGTCTCCTGATGCTGCTGCTTATGACGATCGCGGACAGTTTCTCGCCCAGGATCATCGCCACCACCCAAGCACCCTTTGGCAGAATCCTGAAAGCTGTGAAACTCCCCGGAGGATACATGGAAGTGGTCCAGGAACAGAGATGCTCCCACGGTCTGCTCAGATTGACATGCAGGTTTGTCAGCATCTTTTATCGCGTTTTGATAAAAATTTCTGAAAATGTACTCGTATTTCTGATTCATTACAAAAACATTTTGCCGTAAAGAGATTAAATATGAATTAGTGTTTACAGAGCGCGTTATATCATTTATATAAAATTTATTAATACACATGGAAATTTATCAAATAACATTGATAAATTAATATTTTAATAAATTATAATTATAATTTATCAAAATATTACAATTCTATAAATTAATAGTCATAAATAATCTTATTTAAATTCTATGTGTATTTATATTTGCATTAAAAATATCTTTGTGTCTTTGCTTACTTATTATTGCATTTATTTTTTATTGTATTATTATGTCAAATTTCTGAGAGAAATTAATTAATAGTTTTTATACAAAATTTCTTTTAAATGGTGAATAAATAGTATATTTATTTAACATATTTAATCTTGATGTTATTAGAAAAATGGCAAGCTAAAGATTGCCTTTCCAAAAGAAACGCAAGAGAGAAAATCAAATATACATGGAAAGAGCAGTTTTGCTAAAGTATCTCAGCAAAACTTTACTGAAGTAGCTCAAGATGTTTGCTAGAATGTTAAAATTTTTTAAAACATTGCTTATCATGCTTGTACTTACTTCAGCAGTACATAATACTAAAATTAGATTTTTACTCATCATGCTTGCACTCTACATCATTATTTTGATAGTAAAATTATTTTCAGATCTCTATCCAGCTAAATTTTTAGATACTTCAGCACGAAATTGTTCTTCCCACGTATTTGCTTTCTACTGTAAACTTATTAATAAATGCAATTTGTAATATTAATAATATATGCACATCAAAATTATCAAAACCAATCCAATTAAAAAACTAAAGTTCTAATTATTTAACTCTTCAACTTTTAATTTAACGTTTTAGTAACATCGTATAAAATATTCAGGTATAGGTTTTAACTTGATAGCAAAAGCTTTGATAGCGAAAACTTTGAGCGCGATAATTAAAAAAAAAGAATTATTGATTAAATTCTCGTTAACTAAATTTCTTTCTGATTTATTTTTGTTGATTTACTTAGTTATATACATAGTCATCATGGTTTAATATCGCATCCGCAGATCGTTCAGAGCTTTCATCTTCATTCTGGAGGCGGAATATCACGCGAATCATACGGAATTCTGTCAGAAAGAATCGAAAAATTTGAAAGGAGAGCTCAAAATGTGGACGGACAAAGGTAGCACGCGGAAACGGACGGACATGCAAGAGCTCAAAGGAAACTACATTCTCGACGATGATATCCAGACAGACATTATCGATATTAGATCATCTTTGAATAAAAGGTAGATTCACTTTGCTCATCCAAATATAACGGCAAATTGAAACATTCTGTGCATCGATCTAACTTTTTTTTTTCTTAATTTTAGACAATTAATCTTTTTTTTAAAAGGTATAAAAATCTATAAAGTTTAAACTCATTATATAAAACTCGTTATATAAACCCATTTAATTTAAAAGCAAAAAATATTATCAAATTTTCTTATAAAATTAAGTAAAATAATATTTCTATTTCCTATATATATAGATAGAAATATTATCATTTAATTTAATCTTATGCAAAAATCATGTTTGAATTTGTAGGTTTTTTTTCTCGGATCTTTAAAAAAAAATTATTTATATCAACATCGCATCAGAGTCTTCAATTTCAACTTAAGAACAATTTTATTGACGATCCGTCAGCTAGAATTTCCGTGGCTCTCGTCGACGATATCGAGCTTTTCTGCTCCTGACACAAGTGTACGATGGCACAAGATAGTGTTTAGTTACGAACGAAGTCTAAGATAAACCGCAGCTCAAGGACGACTCTTATTGCGAACGTTTACTACCGACTACAAACATTGTAATAGACTCTTGGTAAAGCTGTAGCTGTAATAGAGTTCAACAAAGCAAAACTAGAACAAGCGATTAAATTCTTCTACAACTTTCTTTGCTGCCTGAAAGTTTCTTGTGTAAAAACAACATGTTCTATAATAAATAGAATACTGTTGTAATGACTAAAATAAATACCTAACAATAAATAATATAATGTTAAAGTAAAAACAGCACATACATTAAATGTCAAATTGAATATCAAATTGAATATAGGAGAGAAAATTTGATTGAAATCGAATACGAAAGAAAGATATAAAAAATAGTTAAAGCAATGTTTTAGAAATATAATCTCTGAAAAGTCATTATTACAAAATGCAGTTAAGCCACTCCGATCGGGAAACACTCCCACCGGCTCCGATATATACCCGCCATTTTTATTCACCGCTCATCGTGCACTCGAGACCCGTCGAGGGTCGAGAACGAAATCTCGACGTTTGATGTGCAAGGGTAAAAGCATTCCTGAAGCAATAATTGCCAACCCTCTCTCTTTTCCCTTGAAACGCACGTTAAATGATCACCGAAGGAGAAACGATCTCCGTTAAATGGTTTCTCTCTACGTTTACACAGCATCACGCTCCGGGAATTCCGCAAATAGGGGTTGGCAATGCGGGGGATGCAAATTTTGCATTACTGAAATTGCTCTTCGCAGAAAAATGGAATATCTCATTCATACTAAAAAAAATCCCAGAATTTTACCTCGCTCTTTTTCTCTCTCGCACAAAAGAATATATATCAAAAGTTGCTTGAATTATTACCGAATTAAAAACGGTAAGGTAATGAGTAACAAAATTGTAATTCAATTATAATTTAATATGCTAAAGAAAGAATTACGTTAATATAAAGAACGTGTCTCCTCCAAAGTTACAGTTATAATAAATTTACGTAATCATATTTCTTTTATAATTATATTCAGAGCAAAAATTAATTTTTGCTCTGTTAATTCTTTGCATCGTTTATTCTGCTCTTTCTTCAGCATTTCCCGCATTATTGCAATTTCCTCTTGGCAATATATAATCTCTATATAAAATTTGGTCGCCAAACAGGATGACTTATCTTTGACTAACGAAGAGATACGATCGCACATAACCACAAGTTTCAATTTAAGAATCCGTCGCGGCCAGCAAGTATAAAAAATTCAAAGAGATTCTTCGCAAGGGCGAGCGTGGGTGAAACATTATTTCCCTTTTATTTCCGCCCAGGGACCGATAAAATCGACAGGAGGAGGTCGACATAGCGGGTTGAAGCATCGAGGCCTCTTAAAAGGGGTGAAAATCCACCCTCGTCCGTTATTCACTCCTGCTTTCAAGCACGAGCAACAAAGATCGCGCAGCAACAATCCCGGTTTCACCCCTAAATTCCATTCCTCCCCCCCTCCCCTCCCCCGGCCCGAAGAAGCCCGGGGGTTGCTTTTGTCAGCGCGTTCACAGCCCCTAATGACCGACGCCGTTTATTTAATTGGACGCTGTCGGACAATCGATAGTATCCGAAAGCGAAACCTTGCATAAATTGCAATTTATTACGCGGGAATAAAGGGAATTTGTATATCAGATGCATTTTTAGCAGTTTAGATAAAGCGGTTTGCATAAAAGATAGTAGGAGATTCAGTGTGAAAGAATTAAATCAACGTTCGTCTATATACCATATATTAATATTTTGTTTTACGAATCAATCTACTCTGTTGTTTATCGATTTTTAATACCTTTATGATTTAGGTGCTCTGGTCAAAAACACTGTCGCTACAACGTGACTATCGAACATCCAGGAGCACATTCATGGGTTCCAGGTGAAATTTTATTAAAATACGCGTGCATACCTGGTGAGTATAGTCTCAATAATAATATGTCAAATATTTTATAATATAAAATATTCTATAATATATTAAAATCTGATTAATTATTGCTCGAGCTTGGTAAAAAAATTAAAATCCTAAAGATACTCTGTATGTATTAAAAAGTCAATTGTCAAAATACTTTATTAATATTAATTAATAATTTAGCTGAAATGAAAAAATCTAGCAAGATAACAGATCTAAAAACAATCATGGACCATCGAACTGAATAATTATATCAGATTCAGCTAGTTGTTGAAATATCAAACATATTTTTTGCAGCGTTATCATGATGCTCTCTCAATATAGACTTCAGATCATATAAGTTCGAAAACTTTTTAAAAATTGACATCTTTGAGGTTAAATTCAATGCCCATAACAATGTTTTTTTAACAATTCTTCAAATTTTCAATAATAATTATTGAAGACTACGTTGATATGGATATTTAAACAAGTAATCCCAAAATGACAACCATCAAAAAATATTTCCAAACATTTTGCCTGGAATTAATTATATTTTTAGATCTGTATCTGATTTAATCTTTCATATATTTTAATAACAGTTATTGGATTAACGAATTATTGTTTAAAAAACACATTACTCTCTAAATTCTTTGGAGTAAAATCTCAGTCTAAAGAGTGAAAATTGAGCCGGTCTTGAAAAAGAGTAGTTCAATTTTCAATTTTTAAGAGTGAGATTTCACTCTTTAAAATGAGATTCACTTTAAAAGTTTTAAAGAATAGGATGATGGATATTTGAATATGTAATTCCAAAAATGTTAATTTTCAAAAATGTTTCGTATCCAGCTAAATTTTTCAATACTTCAGCGAAACCATTCTTTCCACGTACCAACGTTCTCATGCAAATACTTCGAATAATCTTTCAAGCGCCTCAAACCTCCTCTGAATTTTTTCGTAATTCTTCTCCAAATTAACTTTTAATTCTCTGTTAAGTGTTGTGGATTCCGAACAATAACAGCATCCACGATGTTCATGTAAAACCAACGGTATCATAGTACGAGATATTTACGGTATTACGAATCTGGCTTTATTTATCGGCGGAATGCCCAGGTCTATTTCTCCGCTGTGTTCGCGATCGGCATTCGGGCGTGCGCAATCAATGATCGACGAGCTCGATAAAGCAAACCGTCCCGGGCACACAGGTCACGCGGGGGCGGAGAAATGCACGGCACGTGACGTAGCGCGTGCCCGACGAAATCGGCTTCAGATTTCTATCTCGTCGTTCGCTGTTGCCCGCCAGCTGTCGGCGATGCATCGATCCTTATTGACCGTGGGATTGCTGGCATATGCGCTGAACTTCTCCGGGCAACAAGAAACAGTGTGTCCGATCGCGTACAATGCATCGCGCTCGAGCGCAACGCGCGGCGGTGTCGCGCGGAAAGGTCGTGTAATCCCGTCATTCTATGGAATCGCACGTTCCGTGGAAGCTCCCTCGCGAGGGAAGCGTGACGTTTCCTGGGGATTTGGTCCTTCATTGTTCGATTTAGATTTCCATTTTTCGAAATGAACGAACCTTATGCGGCGTAGCTACAGAAACGAGAAATCATGTGGGTGCACATTATATATGTCACAAAAACTAACGATTTACGAAAAAGAAAAAAAAACCCATCGTGGTGTTGAATTGACAAAGTATGTTTAATTAAGCAAATTTTAGTGGGAGTAAACAGAGCTGAATTTCACAGTAAACAGTAAACGGAAATCAATTTCTGATTATTATAATCAAATATTTTGATACGTAATTGGAACATTTAAGTATGATGCCGATTAAAGTTTGGTTAGTGCGTTATTATTATGTAGTATACTACATAATAATCAAGTATTTAGATATTATTATGGCTACACTGAGAGGGAAATATTTTATATTTGTGGCTATAATTACTTTAATTATGATTATTATTATACTATAAATGTTAGTAACAATAACTACATAATAGTTCTATATCAACAAATATATAGTTGGCAACTCCAAAATAATTATAGTTATTATAAAAATGATCGTAATTATTGTAATTTAACTGTAATTTACAGTCTTTTCGAGCCAAAACGGTTGTTCCAAAAACTATAAATTATAGTTAAATTATAGTAATTGCAACCATTTTTATGATAATGATAACTTATATATAGTTATTTTCAGTTAGCTATTTGTTGATAAAACTATTATATTGTATATATATATATGTATAGTTATTACTCTAACATTGTAGCAGTAATAATCATAATTATGTAACATATAATTTAGTCATAAATATTTTTCTCTCAGTATATATTATATATGTTAATATTATATGTAATTGAATATTAAACCAATGGAATATTTTATTAGAGTAACATAATAATAAAGTTATTATTTATTTACTATATAAAATATATAATAATTCACTAAATTATTTAAAACTGTATTAAAATCACGTTTTTATAAACGTACTCTCCTCCTTGTACAAATTTTGGACAGTATTATATTAATCGAGTCAAGAATTTTAAAAAATTGCATTTGTGAAAGTTCTTAGCGATTCAAATTTTCTAATGTATGTTCGAATACATTTTCACAACTAAGGTTATCAAACGAAATTGTCCCTCAATGAAACATCGGTATCAGAAATCATTCGTAACATTCAATATCTCGATTGAATGCAAAGCATTTCATTAGACAAGCGCTCGACTGAATCGATAGATCGAATGAAAACCGTTCGCTATTCAGCAGGACAAAACATTCCTTGCGAAGGCCGTCACACTTGGCAGAATATCGGGAACTGCACACAGACGTTGTACATTGAGGGATGGTAGAGGGATAGAAGGGAGGACGGAGGACCAAAATTCCCCTCCATCGCCCTTATTACCGCCACCGGCGTATCTAAGCCCTCCCTCCATCCAGAAATGGCACCCCTATCCTCGAAACTGGGGCAAGGACACCCTCGTCTCCTGGCTCTCTACACGTTATAAGGGATTCGTGCAATCGTATCAGATCGCGACAAATAGGCCGCAACAAATGTAGATGTTAATGGCAGCCTTATGGCAACAAAATTCACCCATCCCCTCGAAAATAATTCATTTCACAACGATAGAATTGTGTCTCTGTCAGTATGACTTATTATTAATAATAGAAAAAATTTAATTAGAGGGCAGACATCAGAGTGGCATTAATACGATTTATCAAACGCACGTGGCACATGAAAATTTATTCAAATTTAAAACGTCGATACATGTATTATACAATACACATCATACATGTATGTAACTTTGGTACAGTCTAAAATATAAAGCATCCCCACAAATTGACGTAAACATTTGATATCTAAGGAAAAATAAATTACGTATAAAACTTATTATAAACAATTTTGTTAAAAAGTAATGTTTATCTTTATATTTAATAATGTTTTGTTAATTTGCTTTTGATTTTTATTATCACCTTTTCCAAGAAAATGCAATAAATCGAAGGTGCCTTATACTTATGGCTAAGACTGTATGTATGTGTGCTGTTAAACTGTAATTTATGATTTTTCGCTAATTTTACAAATGCGCATGAAAGATTATTTATTTTGCGGAAAATACATAAATCTCTGTTTTCCAGATATTCTCCCTAAAACACTGAAACGCAATTTCGTGAAACAAAATTGCGCTATGGGCGCATTTGAACAAATACTATTAGCGTTATTCGTGTCATTCCATCTGTGTGTTATGTTTAATGAACGATAAAGATAAAATGACGCAAATAACACGCTAGCGTCTCTCCGAATGCACCTATATCATATAAACCATACAGCATAGATCATTCTATTATAGTAAATTGCAAGAACATTGTATAGTTCCAGCAATGTCGTAATAACATTGCGAATGTTGTTGCAAACTTCTACGCTACATGGATAAGTGGATTTATGAGCGTAGCCAGGAAGAAGGCAGGGAGGGTCCTGGTCTCTCTAGACCTTAAAGAAGAACAAAAACAATTGAAACGTCTTACCGAGCTATACTTAATGAGTATTCACGCACTGAAAAAAAATATAGTCAATTTTAATAAATATTTAGTTGAATACTGCCAACTAAATATTTATTAAATATAAAGATATATTTATTTGATACAAGAAACGTTAATTTGATTTAACAATCTTTTTTTTTATTAAACAAATATTTACTTACTGTAAGTAAATGTTTAGTTTGGCAGTGTACTGAACTAAATATTTATTAAAATTAACTATACTTTTTTCTCAGTGCAAGAAATTAATTTTGAGAAAGAAAGAAGTGAAAGTTATAGAAGAATATTCATTTTTTGAGAATTCAAGATGGTTGGTGTCATAAATTTAAGTTTTTCCAGTTCGAAGAATCAGTCCATAATTTTAATAAAAAAAGTAAAGTAAATTAATAAATTAAATTATGTATGATTTTGTGATTTATCTGTATCTAATATATAATTAATATGTAATTAATTAAAAATAATTATATAAAACAAAACAAATTCATACAACCCGACAGTTCATACAATCCTTCCCTCCCGGATTAAAAAATTTCAACTCTAATTTGGCCTCCTCCCTAAACAAAATCCTGGCAATGTCCATGAGTAAATTGTTGTATCACCATATCATATGAAGGGATAATGTTTCATTGTAGAAGTTGCAGTTAAACGATACTGCAATCAGCAGGTGAAAGTGATCAGCGAAGATGGCGGTTACCTCAACACCCCGGGCTATCCTCTGTACTACATTGGAGAAACATGCGGATGGACCTTCAGAACGTTTAACGGTCAGAAGATAGTTCTAACATTTCACGACTTGAATATCCGTGGTAAGTTCACGTTTTAATCTCTCAACTCCGAAACCCATTCGTCAGAGCGCGACAAGTTAAACTGATAAAAATTGTATTGCTCGCATTGAATCCAAAAGCAGATTTAGGTTTATTTGTGGGAAACGAATCCGACGCGATCAGTTCTTTCTCATCACGATGAAAATAACTCGCGGTTTAAATAGAGAGGGATTCGAGAACTTGAATAAAGTCTTTAAAACATGTATACGATGCTTGGGAAACATTCGATATGACATTGTATATTTTATCGAAAAATTTACGATCTTTATTTAAAACGCAGATTTCAACGATCCACTTTAGCTCTTATGAAGCTGTGAAATAAATAACGATTTGCTAACACATAACTGGTTTACACACAAGCAGCGCATCGCAAGCGCACATGCGCTGCATATAACACCGATCAGATTACGGTATCACGTCGATCGCCTCGTCGAAAAAATAAACGTCCCTGTGCGTCTGATTTCACGCGTTTCGCAAACAAACTAGAGGTAGAAATGACGAATAAATCGCAGGTCCAGATGCTGATGGAAACTGCATGGACATCGTGAGAGTGCGGGATAGCGGCAGCACTCTCTTCGAGTTCTGCGGCACCGCCGCGGGTGTGCGAGTTGTCTCGTACTCGAACGTGTTGACCCTCGACTTTGTCGCTTCAAAGAAGTTTTACAACGCTCGGGGCTTTTTGCTGCAGTATCAAGGTAAAAAAAAAAACAGAGACTGTTTGGGAAACATGGGAGAGAAGTGTCGCGAACACGCGTGCATTGTTACGAAACGGTTAACTCGAGAATAATCTCAGCGAAGGTGCATAATTAGAAAACTTGTGTTAAAAGCTCATACAAATTTTTGTGTTAATTTAAAATAGTGTTACACGTAACTTTTTAACAAAATGAAAAATTATGAAAAAATTAGAGATTTTTTCTATACCGTATTTAAAAGTAATGCAGAAATTTGGGCGGCGATTTAGAATCTGTTTCAAAAATTATTTCAATAAGAAATAATGTTTTTAAAAAATAATTAACATATAAAATAAGGAAAATTTTATTTAAACTATTTCCAATTCTAATCTTTTCTTCGGACATCTGATATACATTTTTAATATAAGATGAATAGGTATATTAAAAAGTAACAAATATTATGTCAAAAATTAATACAAAAGTATACAATATGTAAGCAAATTGTGTGTAAAAGTACACTTTTTGAGTAAAATTAACATTTATATTATGTTATTAAATTAAGATATTCCATTTTTCTTAAAATTTACATTTTAAAATATATTATTTTAATGTTTTATTTATGCACGGATTCATAAATTGTGTTATTTTAACATTAAGAAAACAGTTGAATATCAATTTAACACAAAATATTCAAATAACACATCATCACATTAAATTATCTTAACACATTGTATTAAATTAACACTCAAATATGTTAACAATTTAACACAATTTTAATAAGGACTTTGTTTTAATGCAAATACAAAACGTTTTTTACTGTATACGTATATTTTATCAACCAGACAAAATTAAGATGACCAGGTTATTCGGGCTAAATTAGTATTAAAATTAGTTAATGGTTTCAATTATTGGATAAGTTCTGGGATTTATAACAAAGTATGTCTGACGTATCGATATTTTCAATCTTTCAATCAGAAGTAAAATATATGTTCTTCTTCTACGTAGTAATCAATACTTCAGTATTTCTTCTCGATACAATATTAAACTTCAAAAAACTTCTTTGCATGATAACGGACTGCTATAAAATATTGACTTTTTCGAAAACGTTAGAATTTATAATCTTATTTCTTTCTGTGCGCAACATTAATAAATCACTTCTTCTCTTATTCTCGAGTGCGGACATCTAAAAAAATCGAGGACATTACCGAATGAGAATATAAAATTCAATTTTTAAATTTTCGCAACCGAGACCACTCTTCAAGTCGTTTACCAATTTAAAAGTTTCTTGAAATGCCATTAGCTACTTTAACTATTTCAGTGTTTCAAACTTTTAATAAGTCGCTAGCGTTTGTCGTTTAAATGTTCGGAAATTACGTGAAGGACTTAGGAAAATGCTGGAAATTCTGAAAAGCGACGCGATATCGCCCTTTAAAGTGGAGCAACGTGTTAACTAGGAAGACGAGGTGGAAATGAACTTATATGTTTTGCAGTGCTCGGCTGTCCGGAGGTCTTGGCGCCGAACGGAAGTTACGTGTCGAACGGTACATTGACTTCACGGACATTCTTGTGCAAGTCGGGCAGCGTGTTTCCCGACAGCAGGGAGAGAAAAAGGACGCTCGAATGTAGGAATGGCAAGTGGAACGAGACCGCTACCAAGTTACCCAATTGCGTAGGTAAGAACTTGCCTATTCAATTCACGACATTACCGCCGTTTTGTTCCATCAACATTTCTCCGTCACATTTTGTATATTTTATTTACCGGTTATATTTTATATATATATATCGGTCATTCTCGCGTGCGAGCGCTATGTTTTTTTATCATATTTGTTTATACTGTTTAAATTGCAGAACTACATACATCCATTACGCACAGTGAGTGAATTTCATTCTCTATCAGAGAATTAATTCGAACTTTTTCATAAAAGCAACGCGTGCCTGTAACGAGGAAATAACGTACTTTATTGCGTACAATAATATGTGCAATAAATCCGTAGTTATATCGAAATGTGTGTTCTTTGTCTGCTTATTACGCACAGAGAATTATTTATTAATACCATTAAATGTTCAAATACGCTACGTCATTGAATCTTATCATT
>NW_017304320.1:24820-35965 GCF_001594115.1 Trachymyrmex septentrionalis | reverse complement strand
GAGAATTATTTATTAATACCATTAAATGTTCAAATACGCTACGTCATTACGAATCATTGAATTTTATCGTAGAAATTAAAAAGCATTGCACTTAATCAAAAAGTACAGGACATGCTATTACGTTATTGTTATTAATATAAATGTTATTACCAATTATACATACATTCTATTTACAGTAATAATCATAACAATCTCACTTTATAATATCTTGTATCTACTTTCATGTGACATTAGCAATGCTAAATCCGCGAATAATGGATATTATTAATTTTTTGTCTGCAATCATATTTTCGCTCCTTCTATCTGCAATCTGAATCTTTTTTGTCCAATAAAAGCTTTTTTTTACTATTCCAGGCATTCAAAAAATGTAGAAAAATTCAGGGTTATTTTTAACATCTCTCTTACATTATCAAATATAGCTTTTCAACTGAAATATTAAAAAAAAAACCTTATTTAATAAAAATTGAAAATTGAGGAAGAAATTAAAAGTGAAATTTTGCTTGTGCCGAAAGCAAGCTGACCCAGATTGCAGACGGAGGGTTAAAAGCAAATTTCAATATGATGGATAACGGGAGTCTGACTCATGCAAGCTCAGCAGCGAAGCGTTGATGTAAATCCGAAAATAATTTATCTTCCTCCATCTTCTGAATTTTTCGAATATTTATCAAATTTTTACTCCTCTTTTTCCGTGATATACTATATTTGGGAAATTTAGAGCTCGTTTTCTCCCCTTTTTTTTTTTAATTTTTCAAACTTTTATCGAATTTTTATTCCTTCCTATTTTCTACCGTGATATTATCTGCATTCTCTGCAACCGTCAATTAGGAAGCAAAATGCGTCGTTTCCTGCGATTAATTCGAAATCAACATGCGTGCGTCAGTCGTGCGCATAAATTCACGCAGTATTCAGCGTAGATAACGTGGCGAGGCGCGAGAAATAATCGATACGGCCCTTCCGTGTCGAAAATCCCCCAATGGCTAGTGATGACAACGAAACCCTATAAAAATCCACATTATTCCAAATTTTTATCGCCCGATCTGCGGTGCAATATCGCTTTAAATTTTCCGCAAAATTTTTTTTATTCAATAAAATGATTATGAATTTCGATATCTTGAATTTCGTGAAAATTTAATATTAATGACTAACGTTAAAAATTTGAAAATAAAAGGAATTGAGAATAGAAATATGTTTGAGAATACAAAAAGATCTTAATTTGTAATAAGCAATAATAATACAGGAAAGTCAAGAGAACGAGCTGATGTAGATATTAAATAATTATCATATGTCATTTATTCATAAAAAATATAAGAAAAAGATATGTAATAAATTAAATTTCATTAATACGTGTGTAAAAATAAAATTAATGCAAGTAAATACGAGAGAAGAGATAAATGCATAAAAAAAATCTAATCTTATCAACAGCTTACATTTTAATTAATTTATTATCAAAAATTACTTCGCGCATTTATCGTTATACGTTTATTTATCTCAAAAAAGTGAAAATAAGTTAGAAATGTGTACATTATTTATTACGGACGAATAAAATAAGCTAAATATAATAAATAAAAACACGTAAAATAAAATAAAATAAATTAATAAAACTTTAATGAATTAAAATATAATAAAATAAAACGAATATAACGCGTGGAATGAATTACGTCGGTCCAAATTAAAAGTTTGGTCAGAGTTTAGAAATAAAAAATATTTCGAGTGTTGTTCGTCAGTGTCTGAATAGGTTGAAGTGCCATCACTACCCATGGTTGCTCATCGAGGGGGCTTCATTCCCCTTCGGAGGAAATGGTGGGGGCCCTTTCTTGGGGAAGGGAGAAAGCAAGATGCCGCTCTCTCGGTAGGGAAACGAAAGACGAGGATGAACTGAAAGCGAGTCTTAGGGCAAGAGGCGGAGGGGTTCTCAAAGGCAACCATACGTCGTCGTCGTCTTCGTGTCGTGTCGTGTCGTTGTCGCGCCAAGTCAGTCGCCTGGACGTCACGTGCCTCTTTCGACGCGAAGAGAAAAAATACGTGTTACTTATATAAAGTAGCCTTGAAATTCGCGAAAGTACGTCGGAAATATATAACATATTTCGGGGAACCGCTAGTCAAATTCGAGAACTTGAAGAAATTCCCAACGTACAACAGGTAATTGGCGATCATGTATCATAAAAATTCATTCACAACCTTGACATTCATTTTGTGGATTGAAATTATTTGTAATAGTCGCTCCAGTTTGTCGATCCCTCAGCGTTATTTGATCTTTAACATGGGATTCATAATTGTAGTAGCGGTTAATATGACAGAACATTCCATCGAATTAAGGAGTTTTTTGTGTGTAGATACATATCTTACTTCAGGTTAAAAGTTTAGAAAAACTTTTTAAAAAATGAAAAGTGCTCATTTAAATATCAATAACACACACAATGTTTCTAATAATGTATTCTTACATTCAATAACTGTTATTGAATCTGAAAGTTATTATTAAAAATCATTATGAATACATTTGAGTAATCCTAAAATTTCAAGAGTCATTCAAATTTGAATGTTTGAGTAAATATGCAATAAATTCCAGCTAAAAGTAACATAACGTCAATTATTTTTAATTAGTTATAATTTCACATATAACAATGTAATTTATGTAACATTACGTGTTACATTATATTACATTTACATTGTTGAATGTGAAATTAATATTGATGTTATATATATATATTACTGTTAATTAGTGTTTACTGAGAATCCCGGAAATGTCAATTTTTAAAAAAGTACTTCTCCAAACTTTTGACTTGGAATGTACCTGAAGTGTGTATCTACACACGCTCGTGTCTTTTTATCAAATATAAAATATTATTTATTTAGAGTAAATCTCATTCAAAAGAGATATGCGTCGCTGCATCGCGTATTACAAGTTTCTGTAAACATAATTATTCCGAAAATAACTAAAGCTTAAAAATTGAATTGCCGTTTAATAAATCAATTTAACCCGGGATTCTCGAGGTAGATCTTGCGATCTGTTAAATATTGATGAACTGTTTTTCTCAAAACCGACGATTTAGAAGCGAAGCGCTCGATGATTCGAAATAAAGTGCGATTTATATACAAAGTATTTCTTCTAACTGGATTGAAGCAGTCGGTATCGAGCGCGGGGTCAACGTAATGATCTTCCTATTGAACCTTCGCACCCGTTGCGATCTCCGAGCAAATTAATCTCGTGTTCTGTTTCTCTCTCTTTAGCTAGACTATATAAATCGCTGTGAATGCCCTGATGGGAATTAATTATTAACGAGTCATTAGTCATCAATGAATGTGATTAAATTGATGTAGTTCGAGCAACAGCAAACATTTCACTCAATTCTTGAATTGAATATGTTCTTTCTGTAAGCCCTACTTTCTGAAAACGAATCGGTGACTTCAGCGTTACTTACAACTGATGATCGGCGAATATATTTACCTTTTTTTAGTATCTAATAAATTTTTAGTATCTAATATGATTTATTTTTTTAGAGGTGATGATTTCCTGTAGATCCACTTGGATTCACTTGCAAAGAATCTTAATCTCTAAAAGTAAATCAGTGTATTATTATCGAAAAATTAAATATTCGCTGATTCAGTTAAAGGTATGGCACTGAAGTGAATTGATTCACCTTAAGAGAGTAATGTTCTCAAATTAAATTAATTTAAGAATTCAAGACTTATGTTTAAAGCATAAAATACATAATTATAATATAATATTTGACACAAGACTACTTCGATTAATTTTATATCTAGGAAAATTTCATCGAAATGTTCGTTTCTCTCAAAATTTTTAATAGAGAATTTGATAATTTCTGAAACTGCAACTTAATTAAACTACAAATTTAATCTTATTCAGTTATGTATTTATCTTCAGGTATTTTCTCTCATTGACATTTTAGATAAAAACATTTTCTTGTCTCTATTTTTGCAAGAGATTCTCGTCGGACCTATATTTTTTGCCATCTATACTAGAAGTTATTTTCTATATTTGCAGAAAAACATTTGTTTACGGAACTTTTTGTTTACGTTACATTTGTTTATATCACCTATCCGCGCTCCAGTCTAGTCTGTCGTTTCTAAACGCAACTATTCGCGCAAACCTCGTTCTCTATATGACATTTTCAAGCACGCTGCAGCATAGGCGGTGGAAAAAGATACTGCTGGCAGCTGTGGCCCAAATTAAGGCTTGTAAAATATCATCCTGCAGAGCCTGAAACCGACGGATAAATAAAAGAGAGCAGAAAAACGAGAGGCCGAGAGAGAGAGAGAGAGAGAGAGAGAGAGAGAGAGGCAGGAGAGAGAAAGAAATTGCTTTGTACGAGACCATCTATTCTTTTTTTCGTTTTTGCACCGACGGATTGTACCTGGTTTCTCAGAAACAATCATTCGACTGCGATAGTTACAGATCCTCCACGAAGAAGATTAAGGGATGGGTGCCTCTTCTTTGTACGCCTTAAATAAAAAGGCACGAGGTTAAACTTGAACTTGTCAAAACAGCAATTAATCTTGTTATACGATGAAGTACATTTCCGATAATTTAGTGGAAACAATGAAACTAGAAAAATTATCATAGAGATATTACCTTAGAAAAATAAGTATTACGTTCTATCTACTGTTTAAATTTTATACAAATGAAATATTTAGTATAAAAGGATTCAGAGAAGAAAGAAAAGAGAAAAAAAACCAGCAATATATAAAGTAATTACATTTCGCAAAAAATACTTGCGACAAATTATGTTGATAAAACATATCCACATCCGTTAAAACGACGTGTGATTAAAGGTTCGCCGAAACCGAGTATTAATCTACTTCATAGTGATGATAAGATATCCTGAATACATTTCTGTTAACAGCAAATTTCAGCTTCATTTACTTTTAACGTTAATATCTGTGAATATTTAGAAACGCTTCCATTAAAAATAAACGATATCTAAATAGCTAACGAACTGAGCTACAAATTCTTTTTCCACGTACGTTCAACATCTTGCTGCGCGACCTTAAGTTATTACTTTTTCCCTTTACAAACATCAGGCTAAGTGGAATAAAAAAAATATAGCTGCGCTCTCCTCCTCCGGAAAAAAAAAATAATAAAAAAACTGAATAATCTTCAACACAGTGCGCTTTTCCATTTCAATCGTTCTCGAAACAAAACCAATTTTGCACGCTCCGAGGAAATCCATTTCGACGCAAAACGGTGGACGAAACCCCCTCCCCAATTTCCGTATAAATAAAATCGGATTTTCCATTCATCACTCCGGGAAAAGAGCATTTCGGTCCGGCGCAATGCATTTGCCTGTGCAGTTGGGGCAGATGTATATGTACATAATTCAGAAATCGCACAGCTGCAACGTCGTCTGTGCACGTCGTGTGCAGCGTTAAGAAGCGCGAGCGAGCAGGAAAGAGAAAGAAGAAAGACAAGAACAAATTTGGTCCTGAGGGGAGCGAAGGGCGACAGACAGGGTGGGGATATTTCCTTCCCTTCCTCCAAGTTATCCTGTCTATCTTTCTTTCCCTTTTCAACATTCCCTCCCTCTCTCACTCTCTCTTTCTCTCTCTCTCTCTCTCTCTCTCTCTTCCCTCTTCTTTGATAAATTTAGAGTTAGTAGAATAAAACAACAGAGCACACAGCTGCACCGCCCGAGCTGGCTTCGTGAAAGTGTAGCCTCAATCTGTTGCTGAAAACGAGAACTTTGTTCACTTTGTTTAAATGTCCAGCAAAGTTAGCCAAAGTCAATCGAGCTTGTTGGAGATTACTTGCGATTACTTGTAGAAAATGTTTCAATCTCTTTCAGGAAATTGAAGGCTCCAGTTGGGATCATATGGTATATTAAAAGGATGTATTAATTAAAGTTTTTATAGAACAAAAAGTAAATTTATGGAGAGCAAGTGATAGAAATATCGATTTTATAAGCAGTTTATTATTATAAGTCATAATAATTACAAAATTCTTGTAATTATTATAACTGAAATTATAAGAAAAATAAAATATTTTTCTTTCAGTTTCAAACAAAATATAGGCATCAAAGGAAAAGGAAACTCTCTATAGATTTAAATTCTAATGTATCTTTTATTATAAAATTCATTAATAAAGGATACATCAATCAGAGTTTTAATAGAGTAAAAAGTGAACTTATATAGAATATACCTTACATTCAAATCATAACTAATAATGGTAAAGCAAGTGGTATACTAAAATTTTATTATTATAGTTTATTATTAGTTTCCTACATATTACACAAAATTAGAATTATGATGACTTGAGATTAGAGAAGAAAAGTAAAATAATTTTTATTTCCAGGCAAAACAGAATATAGGCATTACAGAGGAAATTCATGCAATATTTGTCTTTATTAAATTACATTTTTCATCGTAAAATTTACGGAGCAGATTTATTATTGAATTCCGATGAAAAATTTATCTGCTGCTTTTGGCGCGGAATTATAAAATTTTATCGCCCTCTCCCCCCCGTATACACTGCAAGAGTGGCCGGCAGGATCATTATTAATTTCTGACTTTGGAAACTCGTTACGTTTCACCATCAGAATTTTACAGAATTCCCTGTAATGCAGAATTAACGAAGTCCCGCGCTCTCCGCACAGCTGTACGTGGGCCGTAAGTTCAGCTGTTTGCCCGCGACCAAAATCGATTCCAGCTCCCTGCATGCGTGTCGCGTTCTCCGCGAAACCGACGCGTCCGTATCTAGTCTAGTTCGACCTATCGCGCGCCAAGAGAGTGGCCAACTTGTTTTCGACGAGGCGCACCGAGACGTGGCGGAAGAGCGGGGATGGATCACCAACGGGCGGTAGAAGGGATACAACGCTTGGCCCTGTTTACTCCTTCCCCACTGGCATACGTTTCCCCTCCCTTCGCGCTCTCTCTCTCTCTCTCTCTCTCTCTCGCCGTCGTTGCCCTCACCACCGCGGCACTGAGGTCTCTCTCCCCTCACACCAGAGGAACAACGTGAATTGCCGATGCCAGCGGAAACCTCCTCCAGTCGCCATCGGCGTTCCTGATATATACCGAGTGGCTCCATCGCGTCTCCCTCATCACCGACCGCCCTTTGTTTATCAATGGAGAGCTCGTGTTCAGGTTTACGTACGCACGCTTACCCGCGATCACGCATCACCGCCACGCACGCGCGGGGGTATCGCGAGACCGAGACACGCGTCCTCGTAGAGGAGCCCCATCCGCCGCACCTCAGGTCGCCCCGTAAACATATCGTTAAGGTCATCGCGGGAACGAGTCGAAAGATCGTCGCCGAGTAGATTCGCAGATGGAAAATCAAGTCACTTTGTGGTGGAAGAATCTCCTCGCTCCGCAGAGACGATCGAGGGATCGACGAGTCTCTCGGTAAAATAGAGCTCTTGAGGGAAGAGATTGTTCCGAGGAGCATGTGACGTTACTTCGAAGAGAGAAAGAGAGGAACGCTGTTCCTAAGAGTTTAATTCCGCGAGAAGCGATTTCTGCGAGAATAGGAATTCTTGGTTGGAAATAAGGACAGGCTCTTTGAATAGGGAGAGAATTGATGCATGCAGAAGTGTCGGATTTCCCTTGAAATTCTTTGATAGGAGTAAGAGTTCTTGAAGAGAATGCTCTCCAGGAGTGGATCCTTTCGAGGAGATAATGCTGAAGAAATCGGTGAGCTAATCTGATAAGAGATAGTTCAATCATTGAACAAGATTTGCCAACTTTCCTTGGTCTAAAAGATTTGTTCTGAAGAAAAACAGAGTTTTCGAGGAAAAGGACTGTTCTGAAGAACATGTCGTGATACTTCGAAGAGAACTCTCTAAGAATTTGATTCTCCAAGAAGCGACTCTTGCGAAAAGAGGAAATCTTGGTTGAAATGAGGAGAGGCATTTAAAAAGGCAGAGAACCGATACATGCAGAAGGTCAATGATTTTCCTGTAAATTTCTTGGTAGGAATAAGAGTTCTCAAAGAGTACGCTCGCTAGGAGTGTCCTTTAAAAAGATAATAAAGTACTAAACCATCTGATAAGAGATAGCTCAGTCTTGAACAAGGAGATTTGCCAATTTTCCATGTTCCAAAAGATTTATTCTCAAGAAAAATACAGCTGTCGAGGAGAGAGACCGTTTTGAAGAGCATGTCATGTTACTTCGAAGAGAATGCTTTTAAAAGTTTGATTCTACAGGAAACGACTCCTGTGACAAGAGCTCTTTGAAAGAGGAATTCCTGGTTAAAATAGGAAGACACTTTGAAAAGGCAGAGAATTGATACACGCCGAACTGTCGAAGATTTTCTCGAAATTCCTTAGTAGGAGCTCTTGAGAGAATGTTCTAGAAACGTCCTTTCAACAAAAACAAAAATACTGAAAAAGTCAGCGAGCCATCTCACAAGCGACAGTTCAGTCTCGAATAAGGAGATCTGCCTACAAGAATTCCATGTTCTGAAAGATTTATACTGAAGACGTGATTTCTTCCGAGAAATCGAACTTTAAAAAAAGAAACTTTTAAACAGACATTCTAAAATATATTGACGCTAAAGATTCGACAGTTTCTATCTCGCTACAGTTCAAACGGAATTATCAAACAAACGAAAATCAGACTTCTCGAAGAAATCTTTCTAAGAATTTTTCTGAATCCAGTAATTTACGAGAAATATTTTTGAAGACACAAAAACACGAAAGATTATCAAATTCATGCAAAAATATTAAGAGGTACTAAGCTCTCGACTTTGAACCGAATAAATTCTTCACTTTTTCGTTTTTCCAGCCATTCGCATCAGGTGAGTTTTCAATTTTTGTTTAAAAAAAAAAAAATCTCAAATAAGAAACGTAATATTGGAGTTCCTGAAGAACTGTAATCCGGCTGTAACAAGAAACTGTAGTAAAGATCACGAGATCGAGATCGGAGATCGACTAGGCAGAGTCGGGAAGGTGTTAAGAGAATGCGTCGACTCTAGAAGGATATCTTAAAAGAAACGGAACCTACGGACGAGTCCAATCAAGGTCGGCGGCGAAATCGCGATTCCCGGTGAACATGCGCGTGTTGCGTGGCGGGCAAAGTTCAGCCAACCCAGAGAGTGGCAATTGAGGAGCCGTTAATTATGCCTTGACGAGCTGTAACTATACGGTGCGAAGTCGTACGTAACCAACCGGGAAAGAGGAGGGTAAGTAAACGGATAGATACGCGATCGAGATTAAGGGAGATGCAGCGGGCGCTCAGGAAGGCGCTTCGCGGAAAGGCATTTCTTGGGTAATCAGATCGGCGAGTCGAGGTGCGAGGAGAATAGCTCGAGAAGAGTAGCGGGGTATCGCGACTGCTCGGACGGACTTTGTACCCGGCTGTAATGACTCATCAGTGCGGTTGAGAAAGAAGGAGCGTGGCGTCGAGAAAGAGAGATTGGTACGTGCGTGACGAAGACGAGGCGCGAGGGAATGGGTTTGCGAAGGAGACGCGGGCGGCGACCAGGTATCTCCAACCGAGCGACTTTACTGCGAGAAATCTTACGTAGACGGATAAATGAAAAACGTGCGATTGCGCAATGTGAAAAAAATTAACCAATTTGAACCACGCGCCGACACGTCAGCTCGAGATCACGTACTGCTTTTAAACTGCCGGTGTAAAGCGCAGTATTTTTCCAAGTTTTTCAATCAAATGTAGATCAAATATCGCTCCTATTTACGTCACGTGTATGGGTCTTTATTAAAATTTCATCGGTATTTGGCTTACAATTGCAGCGAGTTCCGTGCAATGCGCGTGGCGATGTATAATATCAATGTATATTTCAAATTACAAACATGATACAAAGAACGTTATTTTTTTAATAATAATAATAATCCGAATTGCAAAATGTACGACATTGTAATGAAGCTAACAAAAGAACTGTGAGTAACAGAATAGTATACATTAATTGGGAGTTTTGTTATTTTCACTAAAAAATATAAGTTTTTTTAATTTATTTGGAATTACGATTATTGAATTAGGTATTTTAATTGAATTTTTATTTTCAATGTCGTTTTCAACAAAGATTTCACTTGACAAGCCTTTAAAAAACGTCGTTAGCAAGATTTATTTCTGATAAAGATTTTTTGATACCTTGCTGGTAAAAAAATTTAAACATTTTTAAATGAAGAGGAAACGAGCATCCTCTCGTCTCTGCAGTTTTATGTCATTAATGTGAAATTGAGCTGACGGAAAAGTTTTATAAAGCTCTTTTCAGTCCACGCACTTCATGGGAAGCCACAATTAAGCAAAAAAATGGAGATATACTAGTTCTCGCTCTGCGTTCCTCGTTTCTGTGAAATGGAACAAAGTTTCATTTGTGTTTTTTCTCTCTCTCTCTCTCTCTCTCTCTCTCTCTCTCTCTCTCTCGTTTTTTTAGGGAGATTATATTTTTCTCTCAGTTTGTCTTTCTCATTTTGCTAAGTCTTCTAAGAAGACCTAAACTGCCAAAGCACAACATGCTCGTCACACAACAAAACCACCAACATTTC
Organism: Trachymyrmex septentrionalis; assembly: GCF_001594115.1. Lineage (NCBI taxonomy): Eukaryota > Metazoa > Arthropoda > Insecta > Hymenoptera > Formicidae > Trachymyrmex > Trachymyrmex septentrionalis. The sequence goes on along the minus strand of NW_017304320.1, from coordinate 25,502 downwards.
GCCAAGTTTCATTATGACAAACATCGAATGGATCTAAGCGAGATGTTTCGGTCAAGCGAATGACATCTAAATATCTAAGGACACAAATACAGTTCCGGATCGCATCATGATCAACAAGGCAGACAAACATCATTGAAATACAAAGATCATTGGAGCTTTCGTATTAAAATATAAAATAGTAAATAATTCGGAATTAAGAAGACAAATATATTCGCAGTCGAAAATTGTTAATAATTCTTCGAAATATATTTTTCGATTTTTTCAAACGCGTTAATGGAGATGACTAATATATTTATCGACTACGCAAAAATTTTATCTAAGAAGCAATATTAATATTCAACAACTATTCTTTTCTTTTTTTAATGTCATATTGTATAGTCACCACGTTATTATGTGTAATGACAAATCTTAGAGTCGTACGTCATGTGTAGTGACAAGTCTGAAAATATTTGAAAGATCGAATATTTTAAGATTTTTCACTAATATGACAGCTCAAATAAACATCTAATAAGAATCGATTTTTAATATAAGGATTAAAATAACGAAAAAATATATTCGCAATGAAAAATTGTATAATTCTTTGAAATATTATAAGTATTTCAAAAAATTATAATCAAAATACATTTTGATTCTTTCAAACGCGTTAATGGAGACAATCAATGGAGAGATTGATGCCCATTTC
>NW_017304320.1:13194-24720 GCF_001594115.1 Trachymyrmex septentrionalis | reverse complement strand
AAGTATTTCAAAAAATTATAATCAAAATACATTTTGATTCTTTCAAACTCGTTAATGGAGACAATCAATGGAGAGATTGATGCCCATTTCTAACATACCAACGTAGATTAACTTTAATCTCGATTCAACTTACTCTTCGTCTTTTTCTAATCTTCAGAATTAGAAAAAGACGAAGAGTAAGTTGAACCGAGATTAAAGTTAATCCACGTTGGTGAAAATGGGCATAATACGTTTATCTAATACAGGTACAAAAATGTGATTTAAGAAACAATTACAAATTCAATTATTTCATTTTACTTTATGTCTCGTGAAAAATGTTAGGAACTTGAAGTATTCGGTTTTGTTAAATTTTTAATGATGAAGATTATCTCAAGATTATCTCTTCCCGCAGCTTCAAAAAATCTACCGGTCGATAGCATACGTATAATTCGATAACATATATTATGTCGTATCGCGGCGATTATATGCGCGTATATCATCAATTAAAAATCTCTTTTCACTTCTACCTCATTTATCTGAAATATCGATCATTCGATTTGAGCTACGTGTACTCTAGAGTTAATTAACCAGCTTCCCATCCTACGACAGTCTCATTAACGTGTTTTAAATCCCCGCGCGAAGGACGCTAATTACAAGGAAGAAATTTCATCGCTCCCATCGCAGATAAGATGACGACAGAAATTGGAAAGAGGGGAGGGAAGAAACGATGCATCCGAAGGAGCTGATAAAAGATAACGTTCACTTCTTTCGTTTCCGTCCCTCCTCTCGCGGGGTCAAAGGGCGCGTAACGCGGTGTCGTTTCGTTTACTCGCACTGCCGGCGGACAATAAAGCCGACGAAATAGCGTCGCATTCGATGCCACAACGACGTCGCGACGTCGGTGTCAAAGTACAGTTCGGCCGAAGCGAGGGAGGTGGAGAACGCGAGCGCGCGACGGCCGACGGCGATGACACGCGAGCGGCAGAGCGTTCCCGGCGGTGACAGCGTGCGCGTGTCTCCCTCGCGAGGTGGATCCAATTCCGCGATCGGGAGTCAGGATCGAGACTGAAGACGGAATATTTACAGTCGAGCACGAGCGAGAGACCATCGGCGGACTTTCCCCGTAAAGACAGGGCGGCTCGATTGTCATCGGGGAGAAGAAAATTTTGGAGGAAAAAAAAAAAAAGATCCCTTGGACTTTTCTTGGAGACGGGGACAAGTTGAAGGGCTACTTCAAAGGGAAAGTTTCTCATGTTGAGGAGGACGCGCGAAAGAAATTTTCTTTTGGACGGACATAAGCGAAGAATATTTCACGACCTTCTACGTAAGAAAGTTTCCTATGACAGGAAAGCCGTTCCGAATTGATTTTTTTTCCACCTTGCAATTCGAGCTTCCTCAGCAATGTCGTTCCCCATGAAAGAGACATATTAGATCTTATACCGTGTTCCGTGCGAGAAGTATTTGAAGACCGGAGCACCTTCGGCGCTGAAGACGCGGGAGAGAAGTCTTGAGCCCTCAATTTCCTGCTACATCGAGAAAATTACACATTTCAAATATTGGATCCGCGACGTGCGGCGTGACAGAACTTTGAATTTCATCATCCTGTGATTGCCGGAGGAAGACAAGACCCATAAACAATCTTCGGGTCGGCACAAATTGCAAATTACCTGCGGCTGCAGTTGCATTTTCATCTCATTGCGATTTTTCCAACGAAGTTCCCCGACGATCTGTTTGCAAACTTTTCTCTCGCGAGAGGAATCTCGGTCGTTCTTCCTTTTTCTTTTGTGAATGAACCACGCGCCAGTCTCGTACAAATAAAAAAGGGAGAGAAAAGGAGAGAGAGAGAGAGAGAGAGAGAGAGAAAGGAGGGGGAGGGAGGGGTTGAAAGGAGAGGGAGAAAGTGGGAGAGTTCTCAAGAGATTTAACGCGAATCCCTCGGACCTTTAGTAGGATCTAGTGGAAGCAGCACAAGTGCGAGAGACTCGTACTGTTGCAACGTGCAGCAGGGATCGTGTGATGGTGGTGGTGACGCGCAGCAGCAGCTGACAGACGGCCGGGACACGACATAATAGATATTTAGTCGGATCTCGAGAGGTAGACAGACTCTTCACGATGATTCGAATATTCACCGATACCTTCAGGAACCTGATCAGTGAGTGTCACACACTTTTTACGCGTATTTTTTTCTCCCGTTAGCAACTGAAATAAATCAGCTGCGATCAGCAGAAAAAATAGCTTCGCAGCTGATGTGTGCGATTCCTTGATATGATTGATTTAGATCCCGGGGACTAAAGACAAGAGCAATCATATTGCAGAATTTTACTACAATTGCAAAGCTGCTTCTTCTGCTGAATGCAGCTATTACTTAGTTTAATCTGGACAAATGTGACAGAGACAGTGTAAATACTAAAGTTTTATGTCCATTTCCACCGATGTAGATTAACCTTAATCTCGGTCAGGCTTACATTTTCCACTGTTAAATTCATACTGTCAGATGATACCCAAATGAGCTATTTTTAATCATTCCCTATAGGTCACCACTGTTCTTACTCGATATCTCGATTTTATTACAATTAAAAGTACCAACGTTTCTACTGCGAAGATAAAGAAAGTTGTGAGAAATCAACTATTCCATCAGTATAAAGAATATAATTATTGTAAAATAAAAAAATTTCAGAGTCTTATTTTTTTACACAAGGAACATTATGTTAAAAAAATGGAAATGGTCAATAATGATTCGGTACTGTTAGTGTTAAAGCAATTAAATAGTTTAAGTCCAAAAAATGTATTAATTCGGCTCAAATATAATTTGTGTACTCATGGTAAGTGCATATATTAACGTGAACGCTGTTTTCTTTGAAATTAAACAATTCAACCATAAAAATAAATTGATCGGATATGATTGTTTTTTTAATCCACGTATTAAAAATGTGGATGTTAAAAATAACATAATTTAACTGAAGGAATTGATTTAAATCCGATCCTTTAATAATTTAATATTTAACAATGTACTTTTTTCTAGTTTGGAGAATTAGATAAAGATAAAGAGTAAGTTAAAACGAGATTGAAATTAATCTACATTGATAGAAACAAGATTAGAAATCGCTCTTTTCTTCTATACAAACATAAAACATATCCTATACAAACAACTCTGGCTGACTGATATAATACGTTTTCAATGTTCAACTAAAATTGGAACTTTTTCATTTTTAAATGTACGCCGAGCTTTATCCAAGTTCTCTGACTGATACTTGATCGAATTGCATTGTTGACTGCTTTTGCAAATTATCGAAGAAGAAATTACAATTGCTAATGATTGAATGGGTCATAATAAGTAATTTATTTCTAGATAATAAAAATTCATAGATAGATAGAAAATTCATGAACATTATTATCTTAGATAATTAATGGATATTAATTTCCAATAAGAAGAGCAAGTTGAAATATTAATACAGTCGAATGGAAATTGATATTCGTATTTTATACAAAATATTTAATTTTATTGAATTATTTGCAATATTCTGAACGTGGTATCTCTTATTTTATCGTCATAAAGTTTGGAATTTTATTGCTATATATTTTGCACTTTACAATCTGATACAATTACACACGTTTATTGAAATTTATACTGTGTACTTTACCCTTTTCAACGTTGTTCTCCGTGTAATAATCTAACTTTGCATCAGAGGATAATGACAATCATCCCCGATATCAAATTGTTTGTCCTGATAGCGAATCGAATCCTCAACGGAATACGAAATCCTGTTAATTGGGATAAAATCGATTAGAGCACCGTTTACCACTCGGAAAAAGTTGCACAAAGGAAATTAGTTGGTTTGCACGACAGTGGCGGAATTAAATTTCACCCCGTCGTGAAGATGACGACGTTTGTTTGCCTGGCTGACATTAAATTATATGTTGATTCAGCGAGATATACGCTCCACCACGAAGCAACCAGCCGCGCATTACGAAGAACGGCTTTCCGTGAGAAAAAAGTTCAGAACTCAAGATTATATTTTTGAAATTAGAACTGACTTTTTAGTTAATTCAAATCTACTTTAATAAGTATAATATCTAATAAGTTACGTTCGAGCAATTTCGTCTAAAAATTCTCTCTTCACGTCTAAACTTGATAAATGAGAAGATCTAATAACAAGTTTAACAGATTAAATTTACAAAGAATATCCGACGTAACTCGAGCTTTCTTTTCGTCAAGGAATATTTTCGCGGGCAGAGTATTTCTGCACATATAATTTCTGCTAATATAATCGCTGATGTTAAATTGGTGTATCAAGCTTGTATAATTTTTTCATCAAATGTCCATTCGTTTCGTTCGTCTTTGACCCATTTAACATGTTATTACATCGCTATGTATAAAATAATAATATGTGATAGTGTTATATGTGGCTGTAGCATTCAAAAATATCGTTTATAAATTATACCGTTATAAGTCATAACTATAAATACAATTATTTTTCCTAAATGGATAATTTTCTGATAACCGTATCCGACCTTGTGTGCCACTCTTTTTGCACGTGGTATACGTGACTGACGTAACGTACGAACGGCCGCATGTCGTACGCTCCGGATTTCTCCCTTCTTTTTCATTAAGCAGACACTTGGTGTAATTCAATAACGCAGCCCGACGTGAATGTGCGTGTTACGACGACACGGTATAATTTTGCCATCCCGTATACAATTATATGAAAACTACACAAAGTGTCCTCTGATCTTATCATTTATTCCAAAATTTGCTTTTGTAAAGAAAAAATTACTCATATGCATCACACCGTAAAAACATTTCTTATTTGTGTTGGAAACGGTTTACTCAAGTCCTTGTTAAAATTTTGTGTTGAATTTTGACACGTATTTGAATGTTAATTTGACGTAACGTGATTATATTATTTAAATAGTTTTTGTTAAATTGATATTTTCGATATTTCTTAGTGTCAAAATAACATAATTTATGAGTAAATGAACAAATATTTAACATAAAAATAATGTGTCTTAAAATAGAAATTCTAAGATAAATGAATAAAATATGCATTAAATTAATATATAAATATTAATTTTGCTGAATAAAATATACATTCACAGTTTGTTTATAATCTTTTTTATGTTTATTTTTTTAAGTAAGATTTGTTATGTTCGAAAAAAAAATACTCATCATGTGTTAAATTAAAACATAAATTTGTATGGGCCACGTTTGAGACACGTGAAATGTGTTAAATTTAACATAAATTTTCTAACGTAATTTTATAAAAATATTTATTCTGCTTTTCTTTGTTTCAACGGCAACAATGACAAATAGCACTGTTTGAAAAAAAAAACGCCGAAAAAAGATTAGATAAAGTTATTTCCGGTAGTTTTTTCGGCACTAAATACAAATCCGGCTTCCAAATTGTTCCATAACGATACAATTATGCAAAATTTGCATTTGAGATTCCAAAAAAGCTATTTTTACATATTTTGTCATTATAACTCAATATGTAACGTGTTGGAAGATATAGTTAATTATAAATATCTTATTAAACCGTAGCCGAAAAATACTAAAAAAATCTTTTTGTGAGGTCTAAAAGTTCTAACAATATATTATACTTAATTTTGATTGCAACAAAACTTGCCTAGTACGTCACACACAATAGTTGTAATATGACAAAAACGTAAAAACGGTCCTTTTTTTTTGCAAATTGAATAAATTACTTGAAATTGTAAATTACTTCTAATTGTGGAAGAATTTTTTTTTTAAACATTCGTATTCAGCATCCAAAAAATTATAAAAAATGATATAATAAATTACTTAAAATTGTAAATTACTTGTAATTGTGATGGAAGAATTTTTTTTGAAAACATTCGTATTTAGCATCCAAAAAATTATAAAAAATGACCGGTTTTGTACCAATATTCGATAAAATGTCATTTTTTTGTCGAACAGTGTAGTCATCAAAAAATAATTAAAATGAGAAAATTTTTATTTATATTATAAAATTGTGTTGTTGAATATCGAACTGTTTCATACATTCATTTTTAGACGGAATAAATTTCCAATTCCAGTCACTTTTTGCAGAGACTATAGACTGGTGCATATTTAACTATGCACGACTTTGTTCTTTCAAACATGCTATTCGAAGAAATAGTTTTGTGCATCCATATCGATCGAACAGATTTCCGTTTTCAAAAGTTCGCTGCGCTCGCTCTAAAATTAATTCTTTCCGAGGAAAGATGACGCAATTCCGAATGGCGTTCGCATTGAAATTGCTCAGCTTGTCCAATTATACTAAAGCACTTGGACTTTGGACTGTCACGGAATTATTGCAATAAACACGAATATACTAACTCACAAATTTATGGTTAAAAAAGATGCGAACGACAAACATTTTAGTTTAATGTTTCAAATTCATGTGTTGTTATATAATTAACAGAACTTAATTGATAATCTCAAAAATTTGCATAAATTTATCTTTTCAAGTCATGTATCATTAATTTGAAATTTCCATTTTTTTCCTAATTTTGATCACATTTTTTTTTAATTTTAAATGTAATTTAAATAAATTTGTATTGTTAAATTAAATTTATAAGCCTTTTATATAAATAAATTTAATAACCAGTAACTTTAAAATATTTTTAAATACGTATTTATATTTACAGACTGTGCTAACATTAGAAACAATTCACAAAATTTCTCTTGCATTTTGCTGATATTTGCAATATTTTTTCTTTAATATCTGAAAAAATGATGGGACTGAAGAAATGGTCTCTTTGACTTGAAATAAGATTCTCGTTTATATATAACTATAATATCTGATATATTTATCTGATATATTTATATTATCAATGATATTTATATATAAATCAGATAAATTTAATAGTATTAATATCTGTATCGATTTATGAATTGGAACATAAGTTCGTAGCATTACGAATTTCAAAATTGAAGTGACTATAATTTTGTCAAGAATAAAAAAAGAATTTTAAACCCTAAAATCTCTACTTTCGGAATGTCACTATGAATTTCTGTGAGTTTGATCATTTTTACATATAAAAAGACTATAAACTGTACAACAAATTTTCTTCTCATTTTGTGGGCTTCAACAAAATTTACGGAAATTTTCGATTCGCTAACTGAAAGTTAACGTTTTCCGTATGAAACCGGTTTTTAAAATAATCCCAAGATTTTTTATTACTAAGTTATTGCGAATTAAATAAAAGGAATATTTTTTTATTGCGCCGTTAAAAGGTACCGTATTGATTTAAAAAAACAGACTATTAAAGTTGAAACTTTGCACTATCGATAATTGTTAAACTTTAAAAAAAAAAAACATATAGACAAATGAAGTAACGCTACAAATTTTTGTTTCAACTCAATACAAATAATCGAAATATATACTCCTTGCTGAACTCGCGAGATATGTGTGTATTATAAACAATGGAACTTAAACCACCCGTGGCAAATCCACATATTGAAAATTTCAGACGCGTAGATTCTCCGTAATCATTTCACGAAACAATTCTGAATCGCGTTAGAGACAAAGTCCCTAATCCCGGTTAATTCCCATCTATTCGGGAATTAACTGCATTATAGGGCAGTCTAGAATTGGCGGCGATTGAATGACAGGCAAGGATAGCCTAGCAGTATTAAAAAGTGTCTCAGAGCGTTTCAGTTGCAATACGATTTGTTTCGTCTTTTCCGTGTTTGAATAAACAATTTGTGATACTTTTAATAAAAAGAAAGGATTCATTGCTTTGAAAATTTTATCTTCTTCCCATTGATTGAAATAGATTGCTGTTTACATTTGTATATAAATTCATAAAATTTGCAACACCAACAAAATCCATTTGGAAAAATATATAAATCAACATAGTACATTTCCATATCTGTGTGTGTATAAATGTGTATATGAATTTATTTAAAAGGTAAAATTTATCTAAAAAAAAACGGTGAGAAAATAGCATCTACTGTTTTACAGTTACACATTTTCACCGAGAAAATTTATAGAACGCCACGCGTCCATCAGTTTATTTTCGATGAGAAAATTTTTGCTATACGCAACCAATTCATTTAAAGATCATAATATCCGTTCGTCAGTAATCATCTTAATTCACCGCAATTTATCAGTTCTCATTCAGAATTCGCTATTACTCATCCGGGCAATTCCGTGCTTCATCTCGTGAGAGAGGCACGTCGCCGAAACATAATAAATCGTTTTGATCGTTATTGTGACAAGTCGTTCGCTCTATTCGCTTCGCTTCACTTTAATAATGCAGCATGATAAGCTCTATTACCTATCGTTCACGTGCTTATCGAACGATCTGAGGAAATCGTTTGTATTAGCATCGTGATCGACGCCTGCATCATACATAGAATGTTTAAAAAAAAAAAAAAAAGGAATACACCGAGTTCACTGATACCACAGATGACCTATGGCGAATCAGCAAGTTCCATCGAAATCTTCCTACATTAAGACGCGATAACGCATCGTACGATGACTCCCTCTCCCGCGAGCTTCCGCTGAACGAGCATTTCTCGGTTATTATTGACATACATGGCCCCTTTAATCTCTTCTTCCTTTTTTTCATTTACGATCATACGACGGAAATTACTCGTAGAAATCATATGATTGTCGCGTGCGCACTTACATCACGTGCTAAGATAACTAAAAACGTAAACTTCCGAGAGGCAGCTATGCTGATTACATTAATTATTATGAAAATAATCCACTTGACCCGAATGACTATCTTCAGTGAGAAAATAGAAAGGAAACATGAGATTTATCGCGAGATTTTTATCTCATTATTAGATATACATACATTGCAGATGAACATTTCCGAATGTATAGTTAAACATACATGTATTATAATATATGTATATATTTAATATTTGTTGCATTTATATGTAAATACATTTCTAATTTATTGGAAATATTAACTTTCATATTTCAAATATAATGAATAAAATTTATATGGTATATATTGCAAATGAATAGCTTCAAATTTATGGTTCAATGTAGGTACACTAAAATATATATTTAAATATGTATTACATGTAAACATATCTATTTTTTTTATTTTTTTTGAATATTGATTTTCATTTGAAGTGTGATTAAAATTTTATATAGATTGCAAATTAATAGTTTCGAATTTATAATTTAATATATGTATATTAAAAGATACATTAAAATACGTGCTGTATTACATGTAAATATACTTTCCATATTTTATTTGAATATTGATTTACATTAAAAGTATAATAATTAAATTAAAGTTCAAATTAGATCTTTTGCAAATCATCATATGCGCACTTTATGTTTCGGAAACAATGCAAATGTTTTTAAATAATTACGTAAACTAGATTTTAGGTATCTCTGAAATGAAAGACTTTAAAAATCGTTTTAGTTGTCAATGGAGAAATTTATATATAACCATTATCGCAAGATATCAATATCTGGCGATTGAATAATTTAGTTTCGTTGAAAGTTGAACTCTCTTTTTTGCTCTGTCACGTTGGACGAACTTGAAATTGCCACAAACTAATTAAAATCGCAGTCACAGAGACGATAAAGTACATCCGTTACAAATTTAATTTAAATATCGATTGCGAAGAGACTCTTTTTTTATTAAATATTCAAACAAAGATTATTTAAATATAATCCAATCGCAATACATAACTCCAAAATGTGGTTTGTTTGAATTATTGGATCTATATGATTCTGCTTAACGGGTTTCGTGCTAATTAACAATAATGTAAAAAGCAACTAATTTGTTTGCTCTACAAATGAAATTCATTATCGAGAAAATACATATAATATTAAATAACATAAGAAACACGAATAATCTATACAATACACGAAAATTATAAGGCAATTTTTACAAATTTTACACGAGTAATTACATTTTTTAATTTGTTTATTATCTTAAAAATTACGGGTTGTAAGATCTCGACATGAATATGCGACTTCATACATCCGTTTATGATTCTCCATCTAAAATAATTATATAATAATGGAAATAAAATAGAATATTATTCAAGATGTAGAAATAAAAAAAAATAGATAAATATTATTTAAGAGATGTTTTAAATTTCTAGATTTGGGATGCATTAAAAAAAATATAGAGATGCGATGAAATTTTTGCAAAGCTAAGTAAAATTAGTTTTCACAAATGTTTTGCGCTTCCTCGGAAATTATCTTCTCTTATCGAGGCACACCGGTCGTGTTATAATTACGCCGTAATTCAACATTCGTTCGCGTTTGGATAAACACTCTTCGTATGAATGTACAGGATGTCAAATAATCTGCGTGTTATAGATAGACCGTTAAGTTGAATTGAACACAGTAGCTATACAGGGTAAATTAATTTTCGTGTAATTAGGATTAAAAATAAGTAACGTTATTGTTACGCAAAGCTTCGTGATAAAAGATAAAACTTTTCAATTAATGAGAAATATTTTTTACTTAAAAGAGAGAACTGCGTTTCAAAATTTATAATTATAACGTTGTACAGTATTCAAAGAGTAGAGATAGTCTGATAAATAATAGATCTCTTTTGACATGCTTGTCACAGAAAAATTATCCTCAAATTAATTTATTTTATTTCTATATCTAGTGAACGTTGAGACACTGTATAAGTGGCAGTATATATATATATATATACTATTTATAATCATCACGCAGCGTTTGCTCGCGAGTAGCACGACAGCTGAAGAAAGCGCCGTTTCTTCGTCGAGTGCAAATTAGTTTCAAGGGAGAAGTAAGAGCAAGGTTTCCCAACGTCTTCTGGTAAACACAATCGCGCCTCGGTAAATATTAGCATGATTCGGTAGAATCGTCAGTTCCGCATTAGCAGTTTGGACCAGCTGTGTTGGAAAAGTTGTTACGGGAGTTGAAGTTTAGGTGAAAGGAGAATAGAGTACGCTCCATAAATTTTGCATAGAGAAAATGGAAGAAAATGGAATGAAATTGCGAGCTATAGTTTTTACGAACAAAAATAATGGTCAATAATACGAGCTGATTAAGAAGAATAATAATAGATAACAATACATATGTATAATTATCATTTCCAAAAAATTAATAATAAATTAATAGATTAATATGATATGACGATATAGACTATACTGTCTACTGCAGCATGAATAACTAAAAAGATAGAAACATTAAGATGAAATCATAAACAGATAAAAATATAAACTGAAATTAGATTGACAACTTAATGTAGCGACAGTATATTCTAAAAAATATCAGTAATGTTCCCTGAAAGTGACTTCAGAGTTACAATTATAACTTATGTAATCATCAGCGAATATTTACGGTATTTCAGTAATAATACACCGATTCTCTCTTACTTTTAGATAAATGCATTTCAATCTGCAGAAAATCATAATATTTAAAAGTGATCAATATATTACTGAAAAACAAGTAAATATTCGCTGATGATTACCAATCAGTTATAAATGTAGTACTGAAGTCAATAATAATATACACATTCATTTTTGGAGAGTAAATTTAACACTATGTGGTGTTTATACAATTCTCACCATGTTGTTATTAACAC
>NW_017304320.1:1307-13094 GCF_001594115.1 Trachymyrmex septentrionalis | reverse complement strand
ACACTATGTGGTGTTTATACAATTCTCACCATGTTGTTGTTATTAACACCAAAATGATTTAGATTTGACATGAATTTTAAATTCACACCATGATAATGTTGATATAAAAACCAAAGGTTTGGAATCCAATCATGTTAGTGTTAATATATTAATAAATAACACCAACACGTGAAAATTATATAAACACTGTAGGATGTTAAATTTACTCCGATATATACTTTTTAGAGCAAATGAAATACTTTTTATACAAATTAATTCATGAAGTATGGAAAAAAAACGGATAACATGTCATCAGTTTCCACAGAAAAATAAATATTTGGTTCTAAAAAGTCAGATATTTTGTAGTAAACATTTCTTTCACACTTAAGGTGTTCTTAGATGAAATTCATATTATATCAATTAATTCAGTTGTGGATTACGAGAATCGACATAAAATTTGTAAATCTCAAGCAGCAACAAATCCGCGATAAAAACAAGTTGTTATTCTCGTATATACCTGACAAAATTGTTTCTGTTACTGTCAAAAATTGATATTCCTTCTAATGAGCCGTAATAAGCTATAATACGAAAGATAAAAGCTCTTTTTATCGCTTTTATAGCTTCGCTGCCTTATCGTCCAAGTGTGCGTAACGCTTTTAAGATACTTTATCGAAGCGTGGCTTGTGCAAGCGCTTTGTTCGCGATTCCGCTATCTGCTGAAGGAACGAAGCGATTTCGCGACGTTTTTCTTTTTGACGGTGGCGGCGAGGAGACTAAAATTTCGCGTATAATTCGCAATTTGCCGGGGAACGAAAAAGGAGGATAATTCAGGCGGAATACGTTTCACGGTAACGGTAACACGACGTGTTAATGTTAGGAAGAAAGCATCTCGCCCGGGGGTGCTCTTTTTGCGAATCCCAGGGATAACGACAGTCGCGTGTTGCCGTAAACGTGTTTTATGGGCGGTTGTTCCGGATGTGGGTCGGCTTCTCTCGCGAGAGCGCGTCCCTCGAGAAATCGACGGAAAAACTAGTCCTCTGGAATCGGAAGGCCTAACGGTACGTTGGGCATTCGCGAGTACGAGTTATCGATACGTTAATTCGCGGATTCCTGCGCGGAATTATCTCGAACCTGCGATCCTGTTTAATTCGCCGGAGTTAAGTCAGGGAAGCCGTCGGGGGTTTCCGTTTAATAATATTAGGTTTGGCAGATTGCTTTAAGCCTTGGCAAAGCATGTGTCAGATAGAGTACGCGGAAACACGTACATTGTATGTATTCCGAGAAGAGATACAGAAGGTTTAGACCTCGCATTTGAGTGTATCAAGAGGATCTAATGGCACAAATGTAGCTGTTTTAATTTAAAGTTGAATTTCCTGATAATTTCATTTAACATCATTCTTAGAATTGGAATCAAATCGGTCTTTTACATTAAAATAACGTGCATTATTTTAGAATAAGTATATATTGTTTTAACATATAAAGCATAATGTATATAAAAATAGAGAACATAAATATATTATTTTGAACGATCAATATTAGAACATGTGAATCATATTTTATAAAATTTTTGTAAAATATCATTCGTGTGTCTTCTATCGTAATTGATAAACTGAAATGTATATTTTCAGATATTGTGGAAACAAAGAGAGAATATCAGACACAAGATGTGTCACATATAATTTTATTGTAATGGAATTAGATTATAATGGAATATGTCTACGTGTCATTCTTATACAATTTTCTCTGTTTTTCTCTGAATTTATTAAAAGAGACTAAAAATGCAAAAAAAAATTAATAAAGAATTCATATATAATATATTCCAATGTCTATGAATCTCATATCGATATCATTTTGTAATTAAGATAAATGTACATCAAACATGCATACTGGAATATTCAAATTTTAAAATAGTTTAGTAAAATAAAAAGATCAATTCTTTCGCTATTATATGTGTCATTCATTGAAAAAATACTATTGAATTATTAAAAAAAAAATTATATAGAAAAAATACTATTGGATTAATGAATGATATTGAAACAAGTAGTTCATTTCACGGATACAAAATATTCAATTTGAATAGTTTTCCAATAATTTTCAATAGATTTTTCATAAGTCTGATCGTATTTTTCCATAAAGGATATCATGCATAATCCGTTTAAATAATAGATGTATAATAATGATATGCAACGACGCATTATGCATATAAAAACAGCAAAAGTTTAAAATTTTGCATGTACTTTAAATGCATATTTCTTAAATAAATGTTTTAAAAAATACAACGCGTCGATATTTAAAGTGCATCATCGGGAAATATTTTACTCGAATAAAAAAGGAAAAAGAAATAGAATAATTTTTAAGAGATAATTTTTTGCCGTTTCTCTGTTTACGATTGTTACAGGAATATACGTTTTAATGAGGGAAATAAAGAATTAAGTTGAATGTCTTTTATCGGATAAAGCAACTGATACAGCAATTGTCGCGAAGAGATCAAGATGCTCGAACACGATTCGAGAATGACAACGTTCCACTTCCCCCGCAGAAACCGCGACCCTATCGATCCACTAATAAAACACTCCTACGCAGGCCAATCGCTTATTCCTCCCCTTGACCGCAGGGAGAATCGTCAAGATCGATACACGAGGTTACCAAGGCTTTTTGGCGAATTGCCCGATTAGCTTTTTTTATCGACTATTATTTCGAGATATCGATACCAGAATTTGTTGCCCTACAGCGCAAATCCGGATTACATTGTGCATACATTATCCCCAAAGTTATCGACAACATCGGTCGCGACTGTAGAATTTACATAGCATTGCACTGGGAGATTATTCGATAAAATGTAAAACTTTGTTTACTCACTTTTGCATTCGTTATCTTTTGTTGCAGATATTAAAATACAGTAATCGTATAGCAAGCAAAAAGCTACATGCAGAATAACATTTGTAATTACGAAATTAAATTAAATTAAATCCGTAAAATTTTAGAAGTATTGTGCACTGAAAAATTTCTGTTTGAAAATGAACGAACCAAACAATTCTAATCCTAGCTGATTATCTCAACTACAATTATAATAGATTCAGAAAATTCTAATTTGTCTATTTTTAATCAGAATTCTAACTTAACTCTTGTGAAAAGATAATAGATTATTATTCATGTTATACGATGTTCTCAAACCTTGGAGTTGGTATTAATTAAATAACCTTGACTAAAAATTAAGCAGTCATACTTTTTTCATCCATCTAAAGTTTGTTTATCTGCATTATTATCTATTGGTTACCGGCATTATAAATTTGTTCAAAGGATAATTTACAGCAAATGCTATAAATTAATTTTTGAGCTAAAACTTTAAATAACAATTCAGAAAATGCAGAATTTTGTTTTGTAGCCAAAGCTGTATAGCAGGAAATTTCTAACTGCTAGATTTTAATTCAATCTGGATTTGAAATAGGAAATTATAATATATCTTCAATTTACGTTTCAAATGCCGAAATGAAAATTCAGATTTTATCATGTTAAAATTTGTGCTCAAAATTTTTATGAAGGATCATTCAACGAAACGTCAAGATACTACATTTTCTAAGCGAAGCGAACTTTCGAGGAGTCTTATTTTGTCGATTTCACGATCAATTGCTGTATCTCTGAAACTTTTATTCTGTTCACAGCCACGTCAGCGGTGATAGTGAAGTCAGAAAACGAGCACAATCATCTAGCGAGTATCTCCGGGGATAACATCCTTGGAACGGGGGTGAGAATAGGACGTGGCGAGGACGCAGTCGCGAGTGGTAGCGTCAGCCCCGTTATGGATTCGGCGCAATCGGCCATGATGAAGCAAGCGGACTACGTCGTAGGTCAGTGAACTAAATTCTCTCTCTTATGAATATAATGACAATTTCTCCAATTCAGCAATTCGATTTTAGTCAACAAAGATTGAATATTCCAATAATCACAGATCGTTATCGTGTTATCAGTATCTGTGTTGTCAAAGCAACGAGTGTTCCGTGAATTAGTGACGTTCATGAACTTAGATTCGCACGTGAAAATGGAGGCTTCAGTTTCACACAATACTTGGTGATGTAATTGCAAGGAAATTTCTCGAAAAGAATACAATTTTCTAAATATTCACTCGTGTTTAAAGAACAGAAACGAAGGATATTAAGAATGTATATAGGTTGCACCGAAACACGTTACCGAAAATATAAATACGAGTATTTCATAGATTGGTCTATTACGTCTGAGTATCTATGTCAAAATTTTTTAGCACAATTCTCCCCTATTGATTTAAAAATTATTTAATTTTTGTGTTAATTTTGTTTTTTTTTTATATAAAATTGTTTTATAAAAATTATTTGCAGATTTGATTCGTAGCAGTGCAAATTAAATCAAATTTTTTAAACATACTAAAAAAATTCTAATAAATATTCATGCAAAATTTTATTAGAATCTATTTACATTTAAAAGTTGTTTACTTAAAACAGCAGCAAAACATGGTCATTTTATTGCATAAAGCCATTAAAAGAAAATTATTTGTTATCTTATTTTTTTGCAGTTTTAGAGCATATTTATGATACAAATTTATTGGCTAATATTACCTGATATTGATTTGTTTAGTTGTTTAGCTTTTAACTGATATTTTTTAACTGATATTTTTAGTTGATACAGTCAAAACATCCTTAAAATCTATAAATTTGAAAGAATTTAAAATGTAAATATGTGACATTTAAAAAAAATAGAATTTTTTCTGGAAAATTATATAATGAAAAATAATTTTGAATAAAGACTTTTCATATTTTGTAATAATAATTTCGTTTAAATACGTAAAGAGAATTTTGAAGATTTTTTGCATTATATTGAATCAATGTTATGTTGAAAAAATTCTGGATTTTTATTTTATTTATAATTTTGACTTCAGCCAACCATATTTCACGTGCAAAAGAAGTTAATAATCCGAATTATGTCGACAAAAACATTATCTTACTCGGAAATGATTAAAATCATTAGATACCATAATAAGATAAAATGTAATGCAAAGGTTATCTAATCATGATAAATACGAGATTCCTTTTTCAAAGCGCTTGAATATAAGCTTCTGGCTGTTAATTTAGAGCAACTAATTTTAAGAAGCTCAGTAGCTGATACCAATGACGCGATAAGCGATGTACTTTCAAACATGATAACAAAATAATTCGTAATCACCCTCGGTAATGTTACACGATTTTACCAATAAAAATTTTTCAGCTATATTTGGATCGAAATATCAGAGTGCGATTGCACTCGATTTAATCTGAAGCTTATATCATTTATTACATGTGTGTCGTGTTTTTGAGAGTAGAATTGAAGAGGTGATAAAAAAATTATTATTGCAGTTACGAGTTCACTTTTAAGAAAACTAAACTGTCAAATCTATTGCTGAATGCACAAATAAACTATGCATATTAATGATTTGTTTGCGAAAACAATTATTTTTTGTTATAACTTTATTCAAATGCGTCAATAAAACTTTTTGCTCAGTAAAACTACATATCTTTTAATTGGCATTAAATTCATTTTATTAATATGCATTATATTATATTATTTTAAATTATTTTAATAATTACCACCTTTACTCAGTCATTTAAATATAAAAGAATAAATATCTTATATTAGAATAGAGAACTTGTCCTTGTTTTTGCTTTTGATTTCTGATAATATTAAATATTTTTATTTGCAAAATTTAAATGTATTATTTATTTATTAAGATATAGATTATATTACACATAAAGGAATATATAAAATATAGATATTATAATCTTTTCAAATAAATTAAATGTTATATAATTATTTCTATCTATTAATAATTATTTCTTTTCTTATCACCTTTTCAAAAATTTAACTTCGAAACTTTAAACTATAAATAAAAGAGATAAAATATTGTAACTATCTTTTCATTTTTTTTTTCTAAAGTGTTTCAATAAATTCTTAATGGTATAATAAAATCGATATATCAAAAATCATAAAATATACATATTAAAAAACCGATATTAAGTGAAAATCGATGAGATTAGTATAAAAAAGGAGATATTGTAGCATATTCCAAGAAGCTTAATCGAATATTACTATAATTATAGCACAAATATATTCTTTTCAAGAAGTTATTTTTCAATTTCGTAGAAATATACTCGACAATATGCTAAATTATTTTATTTTAAAAATAGGAATATATGATGATTTATGGCCGAATATCACTTAACATATCGTTTGTGAGATTTAAGTGCTGCATGGTAATGGTAAAATAATGAAAATATAAAATTATAAACGAACAGACAGAAAGAAAGAAACTTCGTGTAAAAAGAAACTTCAGTCACTCGCCGTAGCGTCCAAAGTTCAGTACGCCACAGTTGATGACGTTCGGCGAAAGATCACGTGGGATCGAAGCGGATAGGCCCGCACGATCAATCTTGCTGTAAATTTTTTATGAATTTTTTTATACTCTCGCGATACATATTTTTAACATGTTGGAATAATTTCATTATTATGTTATCAATCAAATATTAATATTTTAACGCAACTGTATGGATGACGTATGTATTAAAAATATTATTTTTAGTATTGCAAATTATTATTAGCAATATTATATTATAGCAGAATCAATGTTTGCTTGAATAAAGATTTTCCTTTCAAATTTTTTCTGAAACGATAATTTCTCTCGACTGTACATTCAAGATAGTTAATCCACATATACATATTAAAACATTTTAATATTAAAAATTAATTCAAACATTATATTACGGCAGAATCCATTTTTTTAAATTTCTTTTGAATTTTTTAACAATTTTTATCTAAAATAATATTTGTACGACGGTACAGTTAATAATCACTTTGATATCAGAATATAAATATATCATATTCGTTATTATACATTTATCGAAATTTAAAATTTTTCAATTCATTATCAAACTTTCTTTAAAATTAATGATTCATACTGTCAATATGAGTGATTAATATTTTATTAATAGAACCATAAATATATATGAAAAACAACAAATAAATTATAACTTTTCATATTGATTTGTTTGTACGACAGTCAGGCAAACAATAATTTTATTAATTCATAAAATACTGACAGCAATTTGCGATGTGAGAGGTTCTGAACGCGAACGATCAAAGTGTATCACTAAATTGAATCAACACGATGACACAGCACGTTAGCCAATCGATATTAATCAAATCTGCATTATATTACAGATGTTGTGCTGCCAACGGTCCTAATTGCTTTGCTGTTCGTCGGCAATGCGATCATCGTTTATATCATCTTTCAGTTTAGAAAGAGGTAAGTGAACTCATTCATTGTACGTTGAAGTATTTGCTAAATATATATAGAAAACAGTAGTGGGCAACGTGAATGAGTTCTTTGACACAACTGAACAAATTTGTTCATTTTATACGAAATATTTAATCAGTAATATATAATTAATGTAACAAAATTTTTATCCAGATTTTAAGTAATCTGAATACTTAATTTTTAGATATCACAAAAATTGTAAAAACGAATATTAAATTTAGATATCAAGTTTAAAAGATAAGTAAAAGACGAAAAAATTTTGCTTTTGCATTTTTGTTGTCACAAATCAAAATGTTTATATATATTAAAAATTATTTCTTTTATATCAAATTAAACGTAGTAAATTAAATCAATTTATCTTTTTTAAAAGAAATTGTCTTTTACTTTTAATTTTTCTTTATATGATTGTTTTTCTATATATATTTATAATACAGTATTTTATATACATTTAATAATTTCCATCAATTTCCTGGACAATAAAATAAAACATGATTTCAAACTCACGAATCTGATGCGCAGCAGCAGAGTTGTAATAATCTGTAAAATAAAAAAATACGTTTCAATTATAACACTGCTTCAAATAATTAAACATTTAAAAAAATAATGATTACATGCTTCAAATTTTTCATTTTCAATTCTTTTAACAGATATTTGCCAAAATAATTATATAATTCCACAAAAAGATTTTTTAAGTTTATAAAAGAGTTTTTAAAAATTTGGCAATCCAGATAATAATATGTATGTTTAAAAAACATCATAAAGATACTACATAAAAAGATGCCTTTTGCGAGTTGTGTGAAAATCTAATTGTGATATAAATAATTAAATATAATTATAAATCTAAAAAATATTCAAAATACAGGCATTTATAAATACTGAATTTTATGTCTAACATGTTAAATATATTTTTAATATATCTAAAAATAATCCAGTATATTTTATATATGTGCACTGTACTATATAAAAAACTGAAACATTTTATTATCCATAGAAGTTGAACAAACAAGTAAGAAATAACATCAAGAAACGAACAAAGCATTAAATAAATCAATAAATAATTTAAATCAATCTAAAGTAGATAAATAAATCAATTAAATTAAAATAAATTAAATATAGATTATTTACCCAATGATTACTCTGCCGTTACTCGATGCCTCCCTTGGGCCTCCACCTCCTCTCTCTTTCATTCGTTGCACTTCTCCAACAAACCACACAACAGAAACTCAGGAAAATATGATTCCTCTGATCACACGTACTGATTACACTGCAATATTTAACGATGTTTTATTTCAGTTTATTATACGTTATTCTTTCGCAACATTCCAACGATATTTTGCTATTCATATAACTTTCGCGTGCACTTTTCGCGATTAGAAACAAAATTGTACACGCTTGTATTTTATAATTGTGAATACTATTTCGTAATATGATAAGACAAATAAATGCAAAATGAAATACATACCTGTATTAAGTACTGCAAACGTAGCAACTGCTTGTTCTTTGCCAGGCTCCTTAGAAATTTATTGTTAGAAAATAATGATTAATTACTTATTTTGAATAACAAAAACACTCGTTTGCTGCTTTTAATACTTAAAGTAATTAATTTTCAGTACTGAATTTCTGTAAGGTGATCACGGATCGCAAT
Source organism: Trachymyrmex septentrionalis (assembly GCF_001594115.1). Taxonomy (NCBI): domain Eukaryota; kingdom Metazoa; phylum Arthropoda; class Insecta; order Hymenoptera; family Formicidae; genus Trachymyrmex; species Trachymyrmex septentrionalis. The sequence goes on along the minus strand of NW_017304320.1, from coordinate 4,152 downwards.
TGAACAAAGATGCGGTCAAAGTCCCACTACAAATGCTTTAAAGCATTTGATTGATCAGTCAGAAGAATTTTACGAGTTAACCAATTAAAGAATTAATGCAATAATCAAAGCATTTGTAGCATTATTACTTTGGCTACTTATTCTAAATCTCACAAAACACGCATCTCGGCTTATCTAATTGAAAGTACACGCCAAGTAAACGACGAATATCGAATCACGCGGCTTAATTGCGACTCTACTTACAGTTAGATACTAATTAAACGAGACTCGATCGCCAGATCCGTTTCTTACCCGCAACCCGACGCGTTCCATCAATAACCGAAAAATTCGAATGCGGTGCAACTTCACTCCGATGCCGCGCAACTTCACTCCGATGCCGCGCAACTTCACTCCGATGCCGCGGGAAACGACGCGACTATTGACTTATTTAGGTTAGATTGGATTGGAAATCAATCGGTTCAAAGAATCGATTAAAAGTATGCGATCCAGATTCGGTTTCGGTCTTGCGTTACGATACGTGAAAACGTGCTTGGAAACACTCGAATCGCGTGAAATCCCGCACGTACTCTCTAAAACTTTCAGAGTGAGTCTCTCTCTTGAAGATCAGAAATAGAAGATTTTTCCAAGACCGGATCAGTTTTCGATCTCTTTGCAGAGAGATTTCACTCCTAAATATTTACAGAGTATTATTAATGAATAATATTAATGTATATTTACACATAGCTCGGTATATCGCATATCCACTACTTCACTCGCGTAACTGATGTCAGTGGTCAAGGTGTCACTACTCCCCACTTTTGGCGCGAAATGACGAGCAAGTCCGAAATCCAGATCCGCCGATACAAATCACCGACGAGATACTATTAAAGACCGACACATCCTTACGGGAGTTGGCGTCCTTGTGAATATTGAAATAATTAAGAGTTCAAAATTGAAAATATTATACTAATTTTATGATTTATTAGTTTAATGGACGTATATATTTATGCATTTGGAACTCAATAATACTCAATTTTTCTTTAAAACTGTGATTTCAGTGTTTGATCATCAAAGTTTGATTATCAACAGAGATGATAACTGCAGAAAAAAAAATTGTAATTTTTCTGCAATATATAGAATATTCTATCTTTACAAGTATGCATATTTATGGAACATTTATGTAATAAAAAAATCATGAATTTAATAATGTACGAAACAAATATTTTTGTTAATAATAATAAATTTATATCAATTGTCGATAATATCAGCGTTCTTCAATTACCTCCGAGTAATTGAAGCCCTTGAGGCTCTTTTATATCGCCGAAAATTTGCCCAGAGTTGACAGTTTTTAGTATCTCGTCGGTGTACAAATTAAGCGCGTTTGAAACTGGATAGAGAAAATAATCGACTGCATTCAGCAGAAAAAAATAACAGTTTTGCAAGATTCTTTAATATGGTTTATATATTTTATATTGATTTATATATTTACATCCAATGAACAATTAATTAAGGGCATGAATTATTGTTAAAGAATCTTACTACAATTGCAAAACTGCTTTTTCTGCTAAATGCTGAGCGCTCCTTGAAATTTTATTGAATGATTCCTTTGTCTTGTTCGTCACTCCTTTTTTTCTCTTTATTTATCTTTAATCATTTTTAACAATATTTAACGTTTCGTATAAGAAGCTTTTTTATAGTATTTTTTAAATTCTTTTTAAAATTTTTTGACGTTTGTCGACGTGATCCTCACCTTGAGATCAAAATGTAGCAAGGTGATGATACGCGAAGTCGTGACGTTATTTGTTTGAAAGAGTTTCATTGTACGAATGATAACAGATGAGATCAGGATGCGCTGATAATCGTAGTATGTTGCAAAAAAAGTAAACACTTACCGCGTGCTGGTCAACGTCATCCATCATAGACATCACATCTAACGTAAAAAATATCATTCTATTGTCAAGAAAAATAATTACTCAATTTAGTTTCTTCCTTTTAAATAACGGTTATCTTTAATAAAAAATTACATTTTCTTGATAATAATCTTAAAATATGCTTGTTACAAAATTTAGAAACACTCATTATTATATATTTAAAATAAAATTTTATTTCCTTTTACACAGTAATATAAAATTAAGTCAAAGAAACGATTTTATAAAGCAAATTGAATTTGTTTTAACTTAATAATTCTTAATTGAAAATATTAAACTTATTAGAATTTTAAACTTATTATATAATTTTATAAAGCAAATTGAATTTGTTTTAACTTAATAATTCTTAATTGAAAATATTAAACTTATTAGAATTTTCAGAATATGTTTTGAATAAATTTGATGCTTGTGATAAATTTGCGGATATGAATCTTTGAAATATATAAAACACAAGTAATTATTACTTACATACGGTGTGTATTTTTTTGTGTGTAGTTTGTAAGTGATTGTATTTGAAGAATTGATCAATTACAGTCGAATATTCTCTTCATATCAATTCTTACAACTATAATTTATAAGTTACAATTACACTTACGCAATTGTAGACTGGGCTTAAAAGCTATAGTCCTCTTTGTACTACAAATGCTTTGAAGCATTTTTTGATTGGACAATTAATAAAGTTCTTTCTTCCGATTGATTAATCAAATGCTGCGAAGTATTTATTGTGCCAAGTGGACCGGAAAGACTGCATACGCGGAATATTACGCTCCTTTGAAATTATTTTCATTTTAAATTAATTCGGGCAAATAAATCAATCCAGAGAGATTCTTTTATTTCAGACAATTCACAATTCAAGATTTAAAATGCAATTCTATTTGTAATTATACGTATCATGGAATAAATGGAAATGTTTGAAAATGAGGAATCAGAATGAAATA
>NW_017304320.1:399-1207 GCF_001594115.1 Trachymyrmex septentrionalis | reverse complement strand
TATATTATACATGTATATAAAATATGTTAAAATATACTTATACAATGACAGGGAAAAGTTTCCGACCAACATATAATTTTACGATCATTTTTGTCAGTCTATTTTGTATTGTAAATTTATAAAATTCTTGTTACAATCAACTTAAGAACGCGATTTTAAATACTAGAATATACAATATTAGATACTTGTATACTGTACTTATAAAGATTCTTTATATCTGAGCTATTTATGCAACAAAATTATTCATGACTGGAAACATTTGGCAGCTATTGTATAATATATGTACATCAAAATATAAAATTATAAATAGAATTCAGCTCTAAATTCTTCCATAAATTAGGCAAGGCCGTTGCTGAGCCTACTAGAATCTCGATATGTAAATGACATTAGCTTTGTTTTCTGTAACTGAATTTGTGTACACTTTAGGAATTTAAAGTGGAATATAACTTTAGCCAAAAATGTTAGTCTTATCAATCATTATTTAAAGTTTTAAGTTTCCTTTGTTTTGAGAACTCTTATATATAATGCCGGTAACTAACAGATAAAAGAATTATAAAAATAAATGAAAAAAATATATATGCATAATGGCGAATTCGATTGAATACACTACGCATCTGGTGCATATTAAAGTCATTATACATTCATTCAAAGTGTAAAAATAAAATGCACGTGTTTCAAATTATAAAATATATATTTTACTTAACAACACAATAAAATGTACTAAAAATTTTAGACGATTTTTTAACTCATTTCTATATTTATATTAAACACATATCTTTATAGCAATTTGTGTACAACAGTTTTAATA
>NW_017304320.1:0-299 GCF_001594115.1 Trachymyrmex septentrionalis | reverse complement strand
AATATGCACCAGTGAGCCTTAAGTGTATCTAATCAGATTTATATAATATTTTTTACCAAGGCTGTATTTGATTTTGGACGAGAAAGCAAGAAAGTTACAGTACAGTGTCGAGTACGGGAATAAAAAAAACAGACGCTTCTAAAATCAGAAAAATAAATATACACACCAGGCATCTCACCGAGTCGCGTAATGTAAACACACTCGGCATACCACAGGATTAACGATAACCGTACACTGATAACCGTCTCGGTAATTCGTATGAATATGTACGTTTGGAATTAATTTCGACGAATGAATGA
>NW_017304319.1:0-711 GCF_001594115.1 Trachymyrmex septentrionalis | reverse complement strand
TTTTCAAGAGTTAAGTTATTTAACTACAATGTTTTAGTTTAATTAATACCATATTATGTAGAAGCAAGGCCGATATATAGAAATTATTAAAAAAACAAGTAAAAAATGATTATAATATAACATTACGAATTTAACATATTGTATTCTTTTTTATATGTATTTTTGAGATATTTGTACATATCAACACCAATTACAAAATCTTTGTCAATTATTTTCAATTCTATACGCCAAAATGCATTGAACGTATTTTGCAGACTATTTATTTGTGTGATAGTAGAATGTAGATGATATGATAATAGAATTGACAGTATGATAATTTGATAGCAGAATACGAGTATTAAGTATTATTTAGTATAAAATAACTTTCAATAACTCACTTTTGTTATATAAAATAAAAAATAATTTTTAAAACTTTTTCTAGCTTATCCTTATTTGTGGTGTTAGAATGTGTGTACAAGTATTCTAAAATATATAAAGGAATAACACACACAATTGTTATGTAATGTTTCAATTTTGTACATAATCATACTATAAAATTTAGGTACGTGTCAGAATTTTTGAGAGCTAGTAAAATTACGGATAAGACAGTTAAAATTCTATATAAAATTTTGTTGTAATTATTTACCTGTTTACGTAAATCCTTATTGAGATTATAATTTGACAATTTATAAAGAATTACTACTATTTCATTTATTATATCTGAAATTATAT
>NW_017304318.1:6958-7337 GCF_001594115.1 Trachymyrmex septentrionalis | reverse complement strand
TATTCGATGTATGTGCTGACTATTTCTTTTATATGTGTTACTAGTATGTATTATATTATTATAAGTCAAGAAAAAAAAACACTTCGTACAGTAATTTTTTATAGCTTAATACTTGTAATAATTTTACGTTCTATTTGAGTTTAAAGTAACATAGTACACTCGCGAATAGAATCAGAATTTCTTGAAATTGATGCTATATCATATTTTACTTGAAGGCGTTGTTACACTTGTGCAGCTGCAATGAGGTTTAGTACTGAAATGTAAGCAATTGAAAGCCGTATCTTTTATACGTGTAGCCTACAAAGTTAATGAATACGTCGCGTTTTTTTTGTAAAACTTAATCCAGCACTGACATGTTAATGAGAAACGAGTAAATGAA
>NW_017304318.1:6086-6858 GCF_001594115.1 Trachymyrmex septentrionalis | reverse complement strand
AATAAGGAACTTGGAAAGTATATTGTGAAACCAATCCCGGGGAAAAATGTTTTATAATATGTATAATTATATAAAATTATAAAAATACATATAATTTTATATACACTTGTATAAGAATATATCTCTATATATAATTATAATATATATAAAATATTTTTTCCCGTACCTTTTTATTTTTTAGTTTTGAAAAGAATCGTAACATGAATTCAATTTTCATAAACATTTGTCAATGCTTCATGTGAATCAAAGGGAGCATAACAAACTACGTTAGGCTACGTTTATTAATGTTAATTTTTTAATTTGTACTGACTATGAACAGGCGATTTCAATAGTTTTCTGTCTCTAGCGAAAGTAGAAATTAAGTCGCAACATTGAACGATCGAGGAGACTTAATTTCTGATATTGTTATTGTTAATATATTATCTAATAGGTATGTTCCTTGTTATTTTCTACAGCATATTAAGCATTATTATGTTTGTTTAATATGAGATGGACAAGGATAAAATATTGTTTATGGCGTGTGATCGTAAAAATGAACTTTAACCAATTGTAGTAAAGAATTAATTATAATGTTAATTTACTCGACTGTATCTTCAGAATACAGTCTAATTTTAATATTCGATGTATGTGCTGACTATTTCTTTTATATGTTATATAAATAAATTTTATATGTTATATAATATATTATATGTTATATGTATTATGAGGAATTTGGAACGTATATTGTGAAACCAATCCCGGGGAAAAATGTTTTATGTATAATTATATAAAA
>NW_017304318.1:0-3328 GCF_001594115.1 Trachymyrmex septentrionalis | reverse complement strand
TTTATTAATTCTAATTTTAAATTGTTTTTATAGTTTCTCTTACTTGATCTAACACTGCCAAGTGTTTTTACATGAAATATTTTCATATTTAAATTAAATTTTTTTGTTTTATACGGTTAACTCTTTAATTTTTTGTAATGACACTTAAATTGAGCGAGTTAACGCAATTTTGTGATAATGTTTTGTATAATATTTTAAAGGAGAATTAAATAACCAGTATTTCAGTTGGAAGAGAAAATGACTTTGAATGAATTGTGATATAATAAATTCATTTAAGAAGAATTTAAATTGTTTAGATTAGAATAGGAAGATCCTTCAACAAGATATACGTATAATTAGATTTTATTTCATAAAAATTAAAGATACTACCATTTAGATTAAGTAAATAATAATAAACATAATATCACTTGGGTTTTATTTTTTATTTTGATAGTAGAATTTAACTTGGCGCCACAATGGTTGATATCAATTCATTATTTGTTTAATTTGGCATGGTATAAAGAAATGGGATTTAACTTTGTGCCAGTTCTTGATATCAAATCTTTTATAGGAATATCATTAAAGTTAATATTATTTATATAATTTGATATCCGAATTACATGAAATTTAACTTGGCGTCAATTGTTGATATCAAATTTTTTTTACGAATAATATACACAATTTTGACGAATTTTACTTGGCGCCAATTTTGTTGGTATCAAATCTTTTATGCGAATGGTATATATCATTAGAGTTAAATAAATAAACAAGAGGCAGTACCATTTGCGTTTTACTTTTTAATTTAATAGAATTTAACTTCATTAGTTAAGATTGCAGCATCTGAATTTTAATTTTTAGATATTAATTTTTTTCAAAGAGTAAATTTGACAGAGAATTAATGTTGCCATTACTTGAATTGGAATAAGAAGATCTTTAATAAGAATATGCTTGAAAAAAAATTTAACCTACTATTAAAATTACTATTAATTAGATTTAATACTTAGTATTATATACAAAGGGCCGGTTTCACCAACTCGATTAAGCCGAATCGGTGTCAACCATAAGTGGTTAATTCTATTAAACAGCAAATACAATTAATCAGTTCCAAGACCAATTAATTAATTGGCGTTGGTGAAACCGACCCAAATGATTCTTCAGGAAAAGAACGCGTGCATAACGCTTTTTTAACCTCTTTTTAAATAACAAACAATACAAAAAACAATACCATTTATGTTTTACTTTCTAATTTGATAGATTAGTTTTCATGAAAAGAAAAGTTTTTATAGAATAAAGAGAATTTAAAAAAATAAAATATACACTGCAACAAAAATAAATTATTACCATTAACAAATTTTTATACATAATTATTATGTAGTCATATATAGTAAACATATATAATAAACAAAATTTACGTATTTATTTAAAATTATCCATTTTTAAAATAAATTATACTTTAATAAACATATAAAATAATCATTAGTAAACAACACCTGATAAATTAATATGTTTTTAAATTAAGTTAAAATGAAGTAAAAATTAATGGCTTAAAAAATCAATTTTATTCAGTTAAAATTGCGTTAACATAAGTTAAATTTAAAATTATTTTTCATATTAGTTTTTAAAATTAAATCATTTTTCTTTATAGATACATTTTTTAACGCTTAATTTATATTGGAAAATCATATTTTGAAATGTAACTACAAAAATACAAGTAATATATTATTAATGTGTTTTATATACTATATATAACTACATAACTGCACAAGAGATTTATTTGCAAATGCAATTTTCGTTTAAATGTATATTTTATTGCACATGTAATATATAGAATAATCCACTGAAAATCTTAAACATTTTACTTATATATTAAAGGAAGATATTGCATCGTTATTATTCATAAAATTAATATTTATATTCACGTTTTTGCACGAAAAGTTAATGTTAAAATATTCAAGTTCGGAGATCTTCACCTGTATCAGTATAACAGTAATAACGTTATAACATATTAAAATAACAATCTGAACTTATAATAATTACATTTAGAAATAATAAAGAGTGACTGCAAAAAAAGGATTTTTTCCTCCGTTTTTTAGGCCCCCAATTTTTGGACTGAAAAAATTAGACTAAACTATGTGCCAAATGATACCCTACAATGAGATACTAATATCTGTACAAGGTAAAATATACATTTACCTCATTTTAAGTGCAAAAATAGTTAGGGAATAACACAAACAGGCCTATTGAAAACTCTCTTCTATAGTAAGATAAAAAGCTGAGTTACGTTAGATATACGTAAAATGTATATGTAGAAGGAATTGCAAAAAGTGCATCTTATAAATATAAAGGCGGCGAACAGAACGGAAACTGGACACGTATTATGGAACTGTCGAACTGTTTGGAATGAATTTCGATCGGAATTATTTCGTTTTCCGTAGAATCTAGTAAATAATTGAACAATTCCGATCGAAATCTTCTGGATGTGCATACATATGCAGAATATGCAATAACCGCATCTTCTCACGAACATCCACGATCTGATTTATTCCGTTAGATCAAAAAATATAAACCAATCACAGCCTTAGTTTAACCTACAGATTAAACAAAGACATTTATAGGTTAAACAAAGACATCTATCGTGACACGGACTATAGAGAGCCTATAATTAGAGAATCGTCAACTTGATACTAGATCGAATCGCTCGCTTACTGAGAATTAGAATAAAAAAATATATATTATTTGAGTGGTAATGAAAAAACTTTTAAATAAGAATAAGAAAATATGTACTACTTAGATCTTATTTTTCAAAAATAAAATGTTTGTAATTTGGAATATAGTTTCTTGCATTTTATTTTTTAGAGAAGTAATACAACAATAATGTTTGAAAAAAATATATATTATGCTTGTAATTGACGCAATTTTATATATTTTTTGATAAAATTATATATTCGAATTAGTTAAAATAATACAATACAATTTTCTGGTATTCTTATTTTTTAAATGAAAATATAACAGAAACTTGATTGAACCTCTTCCAAATTTTTACTTGTATGTGTAATAATTTCTTAATAATAAATATTCTAAATATCCCATTTTTAGTTTACGGATCTTAATATTTTCGGTTTTTTGATTGGTAGCCACTGTCAATCAATCAGTAAGTGAAAGCCATTTGCGGTGCTGATTAGAGTAGTGTATAAAGGTTGCAATATGCAGTGTGTACTGCGAATGAGTAACGCTGTAAAATATTGTATTAATTTCAACAAAAAAGGTAAAATAGTGACAAATTGTTACATTTTGTTTGAGTTACGATAACGGGTTACTTTTACGAGGTAATGTTGACAACCCTGTGTAT
>NW_017304317.1:0-277 GCF_001594115.1 Trachymyrmex septentrionalis | reverse complement strand
AAATTTGGCGTGGGATATTTCTGCTATGGATATAATTTCATTTACCAGGTATGTAATATTAAATAAAATTATAATCATATATAATAAAAGTATACATATATAATAGAATAAACACTTCTACATTCAATTCTGCAAATTACATAAATATAATATCTAAATGGCAACATTATATTAGAATCACTTTTCAATTAAATGCATTTGTTTATCTTTTATGATTATTTTATGTATTATATAAAAATGTTCTTTTATTCTTATAAATAATTGAACACAAATATTT
>NW_017304316.1:0-224 GCF_001594115.1 Trachymyrmex septentrionalis | reverse complement strand
ACAATAATACAATTTTTGGTTTTCTGGATTAAATGTACGCGTTTATCAATGTGTGAGAGTGTGAGTGTGAAGTATCACAGCAGAATGGAAGGGAGGAGTTACGGTGAGAATAGCGGGAGGATAAAAAGAGAAGGAGGTTTTGGTGAGTGGATTTGAGTTTGGCCTAATTTTTCTCGAATGATGATAGTGTTAGCGGACATGAACGACCGATCGACAGGAGGCGA
>NW_017304315.1:350-555 GCF_001594115.1 Trachymyrmex septentrionalis | reverse complement strand
ACATACGTAGTTTAATGTGAGAAATAAAGTGTTATATAAAACGAAACGAAAATACAGATTTAAATGCCAGGTAATATTTAAAGATGTCCGTATAATCTGACGCTCTCCAAGCAATTGATACATGAATAGACAGAACGGTATACCTTCAGTAAAGTACCATATCATTTGTACTAATATTTGTACTTTGTATATTACGTTTAGTTTG
>NW_017304315.1:0-250 GCF_001594115.1 Trachymyrmex septentrionalis | reverse complement strand
GTGATATATAGCATAGTTGTAAATGGACGTGCCTGTAAATAAATTGTAATTGTTATAATTAATCAAACCGTGAGACATATACAAGAGACATATACGAGAAGTACTAAGCAAAATATATTTTTAACGTAGAATTCGATATAAGCGAGTACTATAACTTGCAGTTCACAATGTGTGATTATTTCACTTGATGTGTGATTATTTCACTAATTGATATTAATTATCCTTGTTACATATGTACATACGAGTACAT
>NW_017304314.1:671-917 GCF_001594115.1 Trachymyrmex septentrionalis | reverse complement strand
AAACGCATCGCACGATGCTGCGGACTGCATACATACATACATAATGTAAAAAAACATTTCTTTTGTGTATATAATGTTGAAACTTACATGTTATATTCATTCTTCACGTCGTACGATGCGCTGCTCTCTTTGGCGAAGTACATTTTTTTTAACCGTTCGTACAAGCGGGTATCGCAAGACTGATTGCATCCGCGTAAATTGTGACGTATATGGTAACACTTCTGGAATCGAAGAGGGGAGACAGGC
>NW_017304314.1:357-594 GCF_001594115.1 Trachymyrmex septentrionalis | reverse complement strand
GTCTTTCTACATATTCTTTGTCACAAGCTTATACATACATACGTACATACGTACATACGAACATACGTACATACATATATACGTACATATACGTACGTTTATACGTACGTTCATACGTACGTTTATACATACTATATACGTTTATACATATACGTTTATACATATACATTTATACATATACGTTTATACATATACGTTTATACATATACATTTATACATATACGTTTATACATATAC
>NW_017304314.1:0-333 GCF_001594115.1 Trachymyrmex septentrionalis | reverse complement strand
ACATATACGTTTATACATATACGTTTATACGAGTACATGTATTATAAAGGAAGGGAAAAAAGAAATATGTAATAAATACGTTAACATATTTTTATTTAAAAATTCTTTCGCAACCACCAATTATATATTTTTAATACATTTTGTAACGCGCAATTCTTAACATGCTGTCCACATCGCATAGTATTAGTAACATCAAGATTAGTTAAAGATTCGATGTCTTCGCAAACTGCATCCAAGGTGTCCATGTACACGTGTTCTCGCTCATCGTCCAGAAGCAAGTTCCACAAACGTTCGTTTCTCGCGTCCCTTAACGTACACGATAGCATCATCTTC
>NW_017304313.1:771-1031 GCF_001594115.1 Trachymyrmex septentrionalis | reverse complement strand
TAAAGTAAAAATTAGAAATGTCGCTACCCAACGAGTAGTATGCGAAGAATATAGGCAAAATGATTTAAATGTATTAGGTGTCGAGTTGGACTCTGATGCACCACGAGAGCTCATAAAGGAATCTTGTACGTTAGAAATTGATCTGTGGCATCATAGGTTCTGTCACGTCGGCAATAGCACAATTAAGAAATTAGCGGAAGCGAATCGTGTTATCGGATTGGACGACGCGAAGATGGACAGACACACATGTGAAGCATGCT
>NW_017304313.1:0-616 GCF_001594115.1 Trachymyrmex septentrionalis | reverse complement strand
AAATGTTACGGTCTTGTGTATAAGCTCCAAAGAAGAAGTTAAAAGCTGTGTAAAAAGCTATATTGCTAGAATAGAACGCGAAAAAGACAGAAAAGTAAAGAGATTCCGAACAGATATTGGATTAGAATTCTGCAACAAGGAATTATCAGAATAATACTTCAGATCTGCAGGCATTAAACATGAAAAATCGAACGTGGAGACGCCTCAGATAAACGGGGTAGCTGAGAGAATAAACAGAACCCTATTGGATCTGACGAGATCAATGCTCAAATCGGCACATCTACCTCCAAAATTTTGGGCCGAAGCAGTCACTACAGCAGCATATATCAAAAACAGAGTATGTCATTCAACAATTCGTGATCAAATCCCATTCACCGTGTGGACCGAGAAGATTCCAAGCATACGTCATTTAAAGGCTTATTGCTGCCTTGCCTATGCACGATTACCAGACCAAGGGCGAAAGAAGCGGGACGATAAAGCGGCGGAATGTATATTCGTCGGCTACGCCACGCAAACGAGAGGATATCGACTATGGTGCCCACAGAAGGGAAATGTCATCATAACAAAGCACAGAAGAAATGGAGCCCGCACAAAAGCAATTAAGTTGTAAGAAGAA
>NW_017304312.1:0-1887 GCF_001594115.1 Trachymyrmex septentrionalis | reverse complement strand
ATAGTTTTAGTCCGCTGACATTTTTGTGTAAAATTAAACTTTTCAGTGTTACAGAAAAAAGCGCGCTCAGTTTTAGTCCGCTGACATTTTTGTGTAAAATTAAACGAAAACGCAAATATAAGCGTTTTTTACTAAGTTTTAGTCCGCTGACATTTTTGTGTAAAATTAAACTTGATATTACTATTACCGTTAGCGAATGTTGTTTTAGTCCGCTGACATTTTTGTGTAAAATTAAACCTATTTCGGTTATATTCCCAATTCTAGATAGTTTTAGTCCGCTGACATTTTTGTGTAAAATTAAACTCCGAATTAAAACTATTATGACCGGTATGTGTTTTAGTCCGCTGACATTTTTGTGTAAAATTAAACGCTTAACTTCGGAGTAACGTAGTTTCTGTTGTTTTAGTCCGCTGACATTTTTGTGTAAAATTAAACTATCGTATAAGTTAATTTCGCCTATTTTTAGTTTTAGTCCGCTGACATTTTTGTGTAAAATTAAACGATTTTTTCTGTTTCGATGAAATTAACACTGTTTTAGTCCGCTGACATTTTTGTGTAAAATTAAACTAGACGCTGTTGCGAGAATTAAGCGCCAGCGTTTTAGTCCGCTGACATTTTTGTGTAAAATTAAACTTGCTCTTTAAGTATTCGCTCGCTTAAAATGTTTTAGTCCGCTGACATTTTTGTGTAAAATTAAACCGATTTCAGCGTCGCTTAATTTCGGACTTAGTTTTAGTCCGCTGACATTTTTGTGTAAAATTAAACTTGAACTTTTGAAAGTTCGTCAATGTTCGCGTTTTAGTCCGCTGACATTTTTGTGTAAAATTAAACGCCATAGTATTTATATATACTCCTTTTCTGGTTTTAGTCCGCTGACATTTTTGTGTAAAATTAAACTTTTACGCCGCTCGTGTTGCGGCCGAATGCGTTTTAGTCCGCTGACATTTTTGTGTAAAATTAAACTTAAAACCGAAATCGTCGGAGTTGAGACCGGTTTTAGTCCGCTGACATTTTTGTGTAAAATTAAACCCGATTTGTGATTAAATATTGATGTTGCCTGTTTTAGTCCGCTGACATTTTTGTGTAAAATTAAACTAGACGCAGTCGCGAGAATTAAAAGACAGCGTTTTAGTCCGCTGACATTTTTGTGTAAAATTAAACAAAGCAATTGATCAAAATAGTTTGAAAATTGTTTTAGTCCGCTGACATTTTTGTGTAAAATTAAACGATAGTCAAAATGCCAAAATTGAAGATATTGTTTTAGTCCGCTGACATTTTTGTGTAAAATTAAACTTTTTTGTTTGCGTTAATATATTTTAACGCGTTTTAGTCCGCTGACATTTTTGTGTAAAATTAAACAATTGTCAACATCTTTTAATCTAACTATCTGTTTTAGTCCGCTGACATTTTTGTGTAAAATTAAACAGGAACAACAACAACAAAACAACAAGACTTGTTTTAGTCCGCTGACATTTTTGTGTAAAATTAAACAAAAAAAGATGAACTACTGAGATACTCAAAGTTTTAGTCCGCTGACATTTTTGTGTAAAATTAAACATAATTATTGAAATTAAAAAGCTAAAATGAGTTTTAGTCCGCTGACATTTTTGTGTAAAATTAAACTTAGAATCAGAAGAAGAATTAGAAAAATTAGTTTTAGTCCGCTGACATTTTTGTGTAAAATTAAACTTTTTTTATAGAAATTGAATAATCAATTTTGTTTTAGTCCGCTGACATTTTTGTGTAAAATTAAACCGAATTATAATTTTTATGAAAGCGCTAATGGTTTTAGTCCGCTGACATTTTTGTGTAAAATTAAACCGAATTATAATTTTTATGAAAGCGCTAATGGTTTTAGTCCGCTGACATTTTTGTGTAAAATTAAAC
>NW_017304311.1:0-725 GCF_001594115.1 Trachymyrmex septentrionalis | reverse complement strand
AGTAGTAATAATAAGTATTTATTTTAAATAATTGTTTTTTACTATATTTTTAATACTCAAAATAAGAATTGTATTTATATGTTGTGTACAGACAATACAGGTAACATACATATGTCGTCAAGGTCATAGTCACTGATGGTGGTGGGCTCTCTTTTTTATATGTTAGGTTTTTAAGTGTTTCACAATGTAAATATTTAGACGCACAATGTCAATAAAAAGCTACAAGAATAGCTTACAAAATAAATGTATACACATGTGTAATACTAACCCAAGAATAGCTGCAGAAATCGAAACACTTAAGATAATGATGTTATTCGGGTAATAATACAGAAATACATGTAACATTATATATGGAACGTTATAAAATGTCATGTCATAATGGAAAATAATAATAACATAATAATATGCAAAGTGATACAAAATGTATACAATCCATCCAATTATTATACGAATTATCCAGTTACGTAGTCTTTGGTATTCCTTTGGAGCTCCGAGGGCTTCCAACGAATCATCTACTATAGCAAGTTTACGTAAGCACGTTTTCAATGCCTTTAAAAAAATCATATTGATCGATTATGCAACACAGAACAAAATTATTGTAATTTTATATTTGAGTAAAAATTGTTGCTGCAATGTGTATAGAAAATGTGACAGATAAACAGTTATGTTATAATAACGTAAAATTGATCTGTTACAAAATTTTTTTTTAAATTTAATTTAGTTCA
>NW_017304310.1:291771-292162 GCF_001594115.1 Trachymyrmex septentrionalis | reverse complement strand
TAATAAAATTTCAGCCAATTCGACTGGGATAGATTGTACATAAGATTGTACATAAGTGCAGGATTCTTTCTTGCTTTACAAACAATTGACATTGTTCCCCATTTATGTACTTTTATCAACCGGAAAGGAACCCAACTGTCCCCCTCTGATTTTAACGAACTTTTAGTACTAATTTCTCTTTTGAAGCAAATTTCGTTGGAACTCTCTGTAAAAAATAGAAAAAAATTTTTGAATAAAAATTTTTTTCTATTTCTTACAGTTCCGGCAATATTCGCTTTGAAAGAAAAAAACCAGCTTTTTCTAAAAGGTGTTTTACTTCTTAAAAGTGTGTATGGGCACGTATAAAAAAATACGTGTCGCTTATTTTTGTCTGGAGAATAACGTACTAAAA
>NW_017304310.1:284351-287547 GCF_001594115.1 Trachymyrmex septentrionalis | reverse complement strand
ACCTTTTGCATGTTGCATGACTTACAGCGTTCTCTCCATATGCAGCACAAATCATTTCAGTGGCTTCAGCAGCATTTTTCTTCAGATGAAACGCGAAGTGGATGGAAAATCGAATATGCTCTTTTGTAATTGCCATCGTGAACACTACTGATTTTTGAGGTTATGTGCATCAAACGCCAAACCGTATCGCATTTCAGGAGGTTAAATGTTACTGTTTTAAAACCCCAAAAGGGCGGGAAGATATATAAAATTTAAATTGTTATTTCGGTTGTATCAAATCTAAAGCTCAGAACTTTTTTGTACACCAATATAATTTGCAATTATAATTTCGGAAATTAATTCATTTAAATGACTATATATAATAGTTCAACATCTTTACATTCAGATTGTATTATAGTAGCGTTAGGTATTTAAAGTAATTAAAACAAAAATTTTGTTATAATAGAAACAACTTAAACTATATTTGAATTTGCCGCGCTTTTGGTCAATGGGAGCTAAACATTAAATCTGTTCGCGTTGCTTATAGTGAGTTGCAGCCCGTATTAACGCTTCAATTTTCCTATTAATTCTAACATTATTCCTATTAATTCTAACATATTTGCGAGAAATTGGCATCAAGAAAATGTTAGAATTAATAGGAAAATTGAAGAAAATTGAAAAGATCAATATAATTTTATAGTTTACAAATTAAAAAGTCTTTATATGTTGTGTAATATACAAATAATTTTTTATTTGTCTATTGAAATGATTCGGTATTCTTCCTACAGTTATTAGAATACACGTTGTTAAATTTTCCGGTGCTCGGAAATAGCTGCACATTTTGAAGCACCTTTTTACCTTCGCCGTCTATTATCGCTCAACGTTCAACGGCTGAGCGGCACGCGGACGTGTATCTCAAGAGCGTTGCGCTATAAGAAATATGCTGCGACCGTACTTTCCAGAAAATTATCAATCCTTCATTTTCCTTCCTACATAATTATAATTTTCTTTATTAAATCAAACTTTCTACTAAAATATTGTGACAAGATGTTTTCCGTCCGTCAAAAGGGTCGCACGACCCAACCGAATAGTGCAGTCTAGCGTCTTGAGTCCTTCCACATTTTAGGGGGTGGACGCATCTGCGCTTTTTCGCGACGTTATTTGCGTGTTTCGCACATTTCGCGTTATCGTTTCCGTTTCTTTTTTTTGTACATTTCCGTACCGAGAGTTATAGAAACTGACGGCTTCCATCATCTTGTCAGAGTGACGCCGGCTCACCGGACCGGGAAGAAAGAAGAAGAAAGACCAAGGCTGGAAGTCGAGGAACGTCCGCTGCTGACAGAGTTGCCTGGGGCGCATGACACCCTGTCCCGCGGGTTGCACGCAGGTGATATCGTTCATTATTTCGCCCTTTATGCTATCGCAAGACACCTTTATCACATCATCTTCGAAGCATAAGGCGGAACGAGAATTGGAATGGCAGGACGGGGGTGGCCACTCTACGCCCCATGAACGGCGAGAGCCCCAAGAAAGCGCCTCGAGGCCACGAGGCGGCCCGAAAAGATCCTGCGGCCTCTCAAATTTCACGTACCAGGACGTGCGACACGAGCATGACGTAGTTCCCGCGATTAGCGGAGCCGCGGAGCCACGCACCGACAAGGCCCCCTCGCGGGGATAACAAGCCCTGCGTGCCCCCGGGAGGATCAGCGCTCGGCACTTGTGCTGTGGCCGAGATAGCGAGCAGATCGTGGAAAAACCCAGGCAGCTAGAACCAAGGACGAGTCAATTAAGCGAATTAGAGCGAATCACTGCTGAAGGTCACGGTGAGACGAACGTTATCACTTGTAAAGTCGCCGGTTTTCGAACCCAGGAGGCGCAATCTTGACGCAATCTGACCGTGTATATCGTAGTGAAGCACGTGGCATTACCGCGCATGAGATTTCCGCGGAATTCGAATAGTTGTGTCGCCTCCCGGGACGGTCATACTCGAGACACTCATAGTCGGGGAAATTCTATTGCGTCCGCCAAGGCCACAGCCTCATCATTTATTGTAAGCTTTTGTCGCGTGTCACATTTTTGTATCGTATCGTGTCGAAGTTCCGTGCTGTAATATTGACGTATCTGGTCGTTTTGGAATCTTGCAGCGTAAGATCTGCATGTCTCTTAGAGTATCGGCACTCGGTGCCATAGTAATTAACGATAATGTATTATAGTAATTAATAGTTGCGCATATTCTACCGTATCGAGATTGCGTAGCGACAAGTTTGTGTGCATTTTGTCCTTCTCTGACCTTCGGTTGAGTGGTGTAAAGCCTCGCGAGCGCTCACGAGATCACGCCGTGTTCACGCTATAATCGTTGCCGAATCCTATCGCATTTTTTGAGGCGGCGAATTATTGTTTACATAATTTGCGAAAGTATCCTTGCGTGGGGTAAGCTCGTGCCACAGAATTCTAACGAAATTGATACGCACCGAGTAACGCATTTCAGAGCCGGCGCGAAGTCGCTATCGCGTTTGATCAGATCTTATCGCCATGATCTTGTCGGCAGATGTAAACGAAAATCGGAGACTTATTAAATATACTTGTTATTCTTGTTATTATGAATTCTTGTGTGCTTTATTGTCGTCACTATTCGCTTTTCCAAACGATCTTCTATCCTCGACCACGAATGGCCCCCTCTACCATTTCCGAGGCTGAGCTACCGATTGAGAGCCCGTCGACGTTCACAGCTCGTGAGAATATTGCATAGAGAAAGTATCGCGTAATTTCGAGAAAGAGTGACACGCTCACTCGTGCATAGCGCCCAATTTATTGTTTTGCGATTGTGTGTTCTCCTTAAGAGTAGCCGCGTGAAGATGCATTTCTATCGCGTTTCGTTTAAAGTCACCCGTAATCCTGGTATATATATATATATATACGAGGCCTGTTCAAAAAGTATCGCGAATTTTGTGTTTTTTCAAAAATTATTTATTTATTCATAAATATCTATTTTGTCCCCTTCAAAGTAATCCCCATCAGATATTATACACTTGTGCCAAGGTTTTTTCCAATCCTCGAAGTACTTCAAAAAATTATTTTTTGTGATCTTGTTCAGCTCCTCCTTCGATGCCGTCTTTATCTCCTCAATCGTAGCGTAGCGTCGTCCTTTCGTGGGCCTCTTCAGTTTCGGGAACAAGAAAAAGTCACAGGGGGCCAGATCTGGGGAATACGGTGGCTG
>NW_017304310.1:283809-284251 GCF_001594115.1 Trachymyrmex septentrionalis | reverse complement strand
CTGCGGCATCATTGGTGTGTTGTTTTTGGTCAAAAATTCGCGCACAAGCAATGTGTGAGCAGGGGCGTTATCATGGTACAAAAGCCAATTTTTGTCTCATGCCCAAATCATTGGTAAAAATCGAATGGCACGAGCCAATCGATATGTTTAGGTCCTCAGCAACCTCTCTAACGGTGATTCGACGATTGGCCAATACTATTTTCTTCACTTCATCAATGTTTTCGTCTGTTGTTGACGTGCTCGGGCGTCCGGCACGCTCTTCGTCGTTCACATCTTCTCGGTCCTCTGAGAACATTTTGTACCACCGATAAACGTTGCTTCGGTCCAAGGTAGCTTCACCATATGCCACAGTCAACATTCGGAATGCGTCCGCGCACTTAATTTTGTTTTTCACACAAAATTTGATACAGATTCTTTGATCCATTTTTTGGAATAGACAAAA
>NW_017304310.1:281219-283708 GCF_001594115.1 Trachymyrmex septentrionalis | reverse complement strand
TATCTGATGGGGATTACTTTGAAGGGGACAAAATAGATATTCATGAATAAATAAATAATTTTTGAGGAAATTCAAAATTCGCGATACTTTTTGAACAGACCTCGTACATATATACCATATATATACACATTTTACAATACAATTGACAATAATACAATACAATACGATCATTATAATGTACAATTACTTTCGATATTAGGGAGTTTTTGCAATTTATCCGTTTCTACGTTTCCACGTTTATCCAGATACGGTGCACGCTAAGGGAATCAAGTAACTTTTTCTCTAGAACGTGAAAAGTGAAAAATTTTATGTATACGAGATCTGTTCAAAAAGTATCGCGAATTTTGAATTTCCGCGGGTTACGTATATTCGATTTTCGATTTTTTGTGGCGTTATGTTGGTACTCATGTCTCTCACTTATGCCGACAAGTTCGGCCATTTTGAATGTTCAGTTAATTTTTGACAGCTGCTTTGCTTGCACGTGTTTTGGCTCGTCTTCGATTTTTGCCTATTCCAAAAAATGGATCAAAGAATCTGTATCAAATTTTGTGTGAAAAACAAAATTAAGTGCGCGGACGCATTCCGAATGTTGACTGTGGCATATGGTGAAGCTACCTTGGACCGAAGCAACGTTTATCGGTGGTACAAAATGTTCTCAGAAAGCCGAGAAGATGTGAACGACGAAGAGCGTGCCGGACGCTCGGGCACTTCAACAACAGACGAAAACATTGATGAAGTGAAGAAAATAGTATTGGCCAATCGTCGAATCACCGTTAGAGAGGCTGCTGAGGACCTAAACATATCGATTGGCTCGTGCCATTCGATTTTTACCAATGATTTGGACATGAGACGGGTCGCCGCGAAATTCGTACCAAAATCGCACGAAAGCCGTCCACGCTACGGAGGAGCCCATGATGGCCTCGATCTCCCGGTCCAAATCTAAATCAAGACCGAGAGCCGCAAATATATGCCCTCTCTCCTCAGCCCACGAGGGACAGTGGAGGAGGTATGCGTACCATTATCTATCGCCGCTCTGCAGTGCTTACATATCGGCGACTCAGCCTTCCTTATCTCGTATAAGTACGCCTCAAAGCACTCATGACTCACAATGACCTGGGTCATTCTGTAGGTAAGGCCACCATGAGCCCTCATCATCCAGGCGTTTAATCTTCCCACGAGAGCCCCTCGGACACAGCAGCCCCAGGCGCATCCCGCAGAAGCTCCTCCAACCTCTCCTTCCATCTGGCTACGGATCTTCTTGTTTCATCATCTCGAATATGGCTTATTGTCCTAGGAACGACGAAGCCATCCCGCTCAACGAGGAACCGCCGCTTTAAATATGATCTCCTAAGTCGATCAGCGAGCAGATCGAAGGGGACCAGTCTCGCTAATAGCAAGGCCGCTTCATAAAAGATGGTCCAATATCCTCTTATGACGCTCAATGCCAGCTGCCTCTGCAGTCTTGCAGCACGCCGAGTGATCCTATCAGTCGTGATCGCTTGTGCCCATATAGCGGCCCCATATAAAACGACCGACAACCACAGTTGCGTACAACCTACGCCTGCTTTCCCGGGCCACCAATATTGGCTGTTAGCTTGCCCTAGGACGCCGCCATGCCCAGGACTTTAGGGAAAAGAAGCTGGAAGTGTTCCCTGAAGATCCATCTAGAGTTCAGAATCAACCCCAGGTATATCATCAAGATTTTAACATCAATCTCGGCGTTGCCTATTTGTAGGCTCGCACGTGGCACCTCCCACGCAAAGGCCACAGCCTCCGTCTTGTTTATGGACACTCTCAGGCCCAAACGTTCAATCGCCCTGACTACGACAGTTGCCCCCAATTCAGCTCTGACCATCGCCTCGCGGAAAGATGGACCCCTCACTACCAAAAGGGTGTCGTCCGCGTAGCAGATAGTCGAGCACCCTACCGGCAAACCGATACGTAAGATAGAATTGTATCCAATGTTCCACAGGGCTGGTCCTAAGACCGAACCCTGTGGAACACCGCACTTCATGGAGGATTTCATCTATCGTCTCTGTCAATGTACGACAGCCATCTATCGCAAAGGTATCCATCAAGGACATGCCGGAAGTACCCCGGAATTCCCTTCTCCACGAGAAGCCTCCCTGATGATCGGCCACGGGAGGGAGTTAAAAGCATTGGCTATGTCAAATGACACAACCAACACCACGCCCCCATCCCGCACCGCATCATTCACGAACGAGCGATGCTCTCAAATTGCTTCAATAGTCGACCTATTTGGCCGAAAACCGAACTGGGTCTCCGCGATACCCCCGGACGCGTCCAAGGACCGCACGAGACGGCTACGAGATAATTCTCTCGAACAGTTTGTCTGCCTCGCTCAACAGGCAGATCGACCTGTACGACAGAGAGCGTGGTCAGGCTTCCCGGGCTTCTTCAAGAGCACCAAGCACGCCATTTTCCATGGCGCCGGAAATATACCCTCCCTGAGGCCGTAAAGCAAGACA
>NW_017304310.1:264147-281119 GCF_001594115.1 Trachymyrmex septentrionalis | reverse complement strand
CCAAACACGCCATTTTCCATGGCGCCGGAAATATACCCTCCCTGAGGCATGCCGTAAAGCAAGACGTCCACAGTCGCGTAAGAACAACCGAGGTGCTCTTTACAACTCGGCCCGATATCCCATCAGGGCCCGGAGCCTTACCGAGATTTATCCTGGCAACAGTTTCGGAGACCTCCTCCTCAGTCACAGCCAGGGCCTCATCCCACCCAACGAGAGAAGGATCCAGATCGAGATCCCTCTCCCCGGGCGGAAACAAAGCCCCAACTACGCCCCTCACCACTACAGGAGGAAGAGACTCCACTAAACTGGATGCCTCAACACGCAGCTTGTCGAGGACAATGTTATACGGCATACCCCAGAGATCCGCATCCAGCGTTTCAAGCAGATCCACAGAATCAGCTTAGATCTTTTAATGGCGCCTCTCAGTAATTTCTTCGTCTCACGTAGATCGCCCTAGAGACCCCGAACCGTTTCAGAGTCCTAGTATTTACGACGCTGTCTTATAATGCGCCTTCGGATATGCACACATCGAACACAGAGATCCGCGATCATCGTTCCACCAGTACACTGATGATCTACCGGCAGTTTTCAGTTGTGGCATAGCGACACCCGAAATCTCTTTCAGCGCAATGTCTATCTTATCAGCCAATTGGTCCGCCGACATGTTCCACTGAGAAAAGGAAGGCCATGCCCTGACGTTGGTCGCCGCGCACAGTAGGTCCATGTCTATTTTTCCACCACATCACCGAGGAAAATGCTTCCCGGCTGCGACCCTTCTAAGGGGGCCCACTATTCGTTCTTGAACTTCATGAACACATACCGATGGTCCGAGAGGGACTCAGTGTCTACCGCCACATGCCAGTCACAAATACTTCTGGCAGCCGATGCCGAAACCCACGAAAAGTCCACGCATGACTCGCCTCGCGGGTGCACACACGTGAGCACGAAGCCTGAATTCAGGAGAGTCAAGTTCAACCCAGCCGGCTAAGGTTCTCTCCCTGTGATTTGCGTTACCTCTATCCCACGCAGGAGACCGAGCGTTGAAGTCCCCTAATATAAGCAGCGGTCTTCGATCGCAAGATTGAATCCGCATACTCAGGTCATATAGATCTCTCTCGAAGTCTGCATCTTGCAGGTTGGGGAAAAAGTGACAACTAAAAACAAGGAGTTTTTCCCACTCAACCGCTACAAAGCCTTCTTCTCTGAAGAGAGGCGAGCATGGAATATCCACACTGGAATAATGCCACACCAAGGTGGCAGTCAGCGGAACGTCGGAAGAAAAGAGCCACCGTCCCTCTGCAGCAGTTCGTTTCGCGCAAGTCTCAGGACACTACAGCCACGCACTGTTTAGGCCTCCCCTACCGGACCTCAATGGGTCAACACGAACGTCATTCAGTAGTGCCTTTCCATGTGCCGCAACAACAGCCCGTATCTCCTCGGCCGTCACCGACTCGTCCAGATCGAGGAAACGAAATTCGATCCTTCTGACCGGACGAACCATCTTCACTCCTGCTTGGTCCTTAAAGAGGGAGTTCAATTTTTCGGCTAAGGAATCCGCCTTAGTACCTCTCCTGGAATTTCCACCAACAAGCCGCCATCTATGCGCGCCTAACCCTGGTATCGGTGATGTCCAGTGCCTCTAGTTGAACGCTGGTCCTCGCCTCACCCATTACCTCCGCGTAAGACGGGCCACCCTCGTCACAGCGGATCATCACCACTGCAGAGCTCCGCTTTCGAGTTCCCGCGCGAACAGTCCGTTTGGGAGGAACCGTGGTTCTAGCCCCAGATTTGGGACGGACCCGAGGATCCTTCCCGGAAACCTCCACATCCCGAGTCTTCCGTGTAACCGCGGAGAAGGATAAATCCTTCCTCACCTTTCTCGCACCACTGGCGCTGTCCGACGCCACATCAGAGACACATACAGGTACATCACTACCACGATAAACTGTCCCTCCCTTTTCCTTTTTCTTCCTTCTTCTTTTCCCCATTACAGGATCCCAAGGCTCATCCTTCTCGGGACCTGAGGAAGGAGGCCAGTCCGAATTGTCCTTCCCCCGTGGATCAGTATCCTTCTGTACGTGGACCTCAACAGGAAGCACAATCCGACCCTTATTGTCGACCAATTTCCTCCGCACAAATGGTTCTTCCGGCAACGTCCTCGAGACTCCCGAGACGGAGGACGACGCGCTAGCGGGATATCCTCGGTCGCACGAAGAGCAGCCCTGCCCAGAGGAGAGGCGTGCAAAGATCGATCAGATTTCCCACGCTCTTTTCGCCCTGGCGCTTGATAGCCAAGAAGCTCCTTCTTTAGGATCTTGACTTTCTCATGGAGACTGTCTCTATCCCTTTGGATAATCTCTATTTGTTTCTTGAGCGCGTCCACTTCTCGCTCAAGCTGGAGGTCCGCTAATTATATTGGCTGGTTCCTGAGTCCTAGCCGAGTTCGCCGCTGCTGGACGGCCTGTTTGGCCACTTCAACTCCGACTATAATTTGCCGACGTAAATCACCTTTCATAGTCGAAGTTTTGCATTGTGCGCTGCTTGCCGCATCCAACACACTAAGAGTCTCCGTCATAATGGTCTTGGAAGACATCTGCGGAAACAAATAAGTAACTTCCTCCACGGCAGTCTTTTGCTTGGAAGTCAAGGAGTCGTCAAGAGGACACTCTTCCAACTTCCTCTTCTTGCCAGTCTGTCTGTCCTTCCTGGTGATCTGGAGGAAGTCAGGCCGATCCAGCATATCGTCATCGTAATCGTCCATCCTTGTGGCGCTTATTTTAGAGAGGGATTTAGCCCCAGGGACGTTACATCTCCTCACCATTTAACGTCACTTAGTCACTTCCAAAAGTTTGTTCGTATATACAAACACTATTTACACTATATACACTATGTACAATGTTTAAAAGTCCGTCCATACAGTCTAATCACACAGTTATTAGCGTTCATGCGCTCCCCACTAGGCCGCTTTTGGATGATTCACCCATTACCCATTCATCTCGTGGCCGCGCACCTCTACCACTAGACAGGGGGACATTTTATAGAGGACCCAACTCGCCGTCCGAGAAGTTGGGTGCAATCTCGGACGCTCGGTCTCTTCCATGGTGCAAGAAAAGAGATTACGAGAGCTCAGGCACCGCGGGTTCGCTAAATCCGTAGTGGAATCATATCGAGATGCGACCGAAGAGATCGGACCGCATTCGAGATGATCCCACTCCCTGCGGGACAACCAATCCAACCTAACCCAATCCAACTCAACCCAACCCAACATGAACAACCCAACCCAACTATGCTAACACAACACAAACCAACCCAAACCGACAAACTAAATCCAACCAAACCCAACCCAACCCAACCAACCTTTTTTTTTGTTTGCGTAGGAGGAGAAAAATCTTCGCAGCTCTCTCTCCCGAGGGGGACCCACGAGGGACACCCATCGGAGGGGGGAAGACGCCCAGCGACTCGCACCGCTGGATGTGCTGGATCCGACCGCCCCGTGATCTCAAGGATACACCGGAACGGCCGCCTACCGACTAAAAAACTCCCCCTTTCCCAAGCAGTACCTTATTGCACGCGTGAGAGCATCCCTGAACCGCCGACAGGCATTACTTCAGAGTGCTCCCAAAGTGCATACGGGATGGCTCCCACCGCACAAACGGGAACGTCTATTTACAAAACTTAAACGCTAGTTATATATACAATATTTACAAAAAAAGTATTTACACAACTAACCGCTACGAAGAGTCAGAGTCCCGCAAGAGAGAAGGAAGTACAGGCGGATGCACCACCCGGGCCCTCTGATCCCTCTCACGGTCCCTTTCTGCCTTCTTCGCTCTCATTACGGTCTCGCAGTAACGTGCGAAAGCTGAAGCAGACTTCGGAGGAGCCCAATCACCCGATCGTACTCTCGGTCCAAATCTAAATCCAATCTGAGAGCCACTAACAAGTTCCCCCTCTCCACAGCCCACGAGGGACAGTGGAGGAGGGTATGCATTGTCTATTGCCGCTTTACAATGCTGATAAATCGGCGATTCAGTCCTTCTTATTTCGTATAAATACGCCTCAAAACACCCGTGGCCCACGATGACCTGGGTTATCCTGTACGTGAGGCCACTATGAGCCCTCGTCATCCAGTTATCTAATCAACTCACGAGAGCCCCTCGGACCGCAGCCCCAGGCGCATCCCGTGGACGCTCCTCTAGCCTCCTGTAGACAGACGGTCTACCGGTGGTTTTCAGCCTCGACATTGACACATCCAAGATCTCACTAAGCGCCACATTCAACCTATCAGCCAATTGGTCCGCCGACACATCCCCCTGAGGGAGAGAAGGCCATGCCACGACATTGGCCGCCGAGCACAATATGTTCATGTCGATCCTTCGGTCACACTATCAAGGAAAGTGCTTCCTGGCCGTGACCTTACTAAGGGGGCCCACTACTTGTTTTTGTACCAGCATAAAAATATATCGGTGGTCCGAGAGGGACTCGGTGTCCACCGAAACACGCCAGTCACGGATCATTCTAGCGACCGAAGCCGAGGCTCAAGAGACATTCACCCACGACTCGCCTCGCGGGTGTACATACATGGACACAAATCTAGAGGTAAGAAGAGTCAGATCTAACCCCGCCGCCCAGTAGGCTAAGGTTCTCCCTCTACAATTAGCGTCGCCCCGATCCCACGCAGGAGACTGAGTGTTAAAGTCTCCTAAGACTAGAAGTAGTCTACGATCGCACAACTGAATACGCGCACCAAGGTCACACAGACCTCCCTCTCGAATTCAGCATCCGGCAGATTGGGGGAGAAATAGCAGCTGAAAACTACGAATTTTCCCCACTCAACCGCTACGAAACTTTCCCCCCTGAATAACGGCGAACACGGAATGTCCACACACGAATGTTGCCACACTAAGGCGGCAGTCAGCGGAACGTCGGAGGAGAAAAGCCAACGTCTGTTCTTGATCGAGTGTGGCTCCGAGACTGCCACAAGTCCAAGTTTTTTTCTCCTCGCACACCCGCGCGATTAAATCTTGCGCAGGTCACGACCGGTTAACATTAATCTGTCCAATGCTAACCATTGGAGTCCGTCACCATCCCCTCCTCCAGAGGGAACACTTCACGGCGCAGGAACACTTGGCTCCCCATGCTCACCATGCCTTACGTCCTTACCGCACGTCTCAGCAGCTACTGTCGCACGTATCGAACTGTTGTAAGGGACGCACCCTATTCGCCAGATTTAGCCCCCTCGGATTATTTTTTTCTTTCCAAATTTGAAAAAATGATTCGATGGTAAAAGATTTACCAACAATGAAGAGGTGGAGTCTGCGGAATGGCTATTTTGAAAAATTCAACGGTTCTTACTATAAACAAGCCATCGAAGCTATTGAACATCGCTGGGAAAAGTGTATCGAGCTAAAAGGAGACTATGTTGAGAAATAAAGATATTTTTTCCCAAATTTTTTGTGTTCTCTTTGTTAGGTCGAGGACTTCTGGGACCACCCTCGTAGGTCACTTCCTCCACTGCAGTCTTCTGCATGGAAGTCAAGGAGTCGTCAAGAGGACACTCCTGCAACTTTCTGTTCTTGCCTATCTGCCTGTCCTTCTTAGTAATTTGAAGGAAATCAGACTGATCCAGGAAATCATCATCGTAGTCGTCCATTCGCACTCATCTTGAAGAGGGATTTAGTTCCCGGAACATTGCTCCCCTTTGGCTTGCATCCTCTCTTCTTCCCTCGCACCGCGGCAGCATCGACCGATGTGATGGAGTCCGTCGAGATGCTGCATCTTTTCTCCGAGCTGTCTATCACGATCGGAGCATCTGAAGTTTCAACGGCAGTAACTGGCGAGTTCACTATATCACCGTCCACAACCGAAGTTCCCTGGGGAGACGTACGTTAGAAATAATTCTAAGGCCGGGTCCCTTGTCCTCGTCCTCACTCACCATCAGCACAGTGTCCTGGCTATCAGGAAACAAATTGTCCTCACACTTTAGAGATTCACCAATAGCTGACGTAGGCAATTTCTCCAAGTGCCTGTTAGCTTATGGCGCTTCAACAATGTACTTCTACTAGAACTGGAACCGGGTGTCTCGCAAACACCCCAACCCTCTCCACAATCTCTCCCTCAGCGATAGCCACATCGGCCGTGGAGCCTGCCGGCAACTCCAGGACTTGCCCCTCGCAGGATTCTCCCGTAGGGGTCGATTGCTTGGGAGCGGGGACACTACCCCCGGGAAAACGTGGCGAACATCCGACCTCTCGCCGTGTCTTTATCTTTTTCGAGCTATCCATATTGTATATATACCGGCGATGGAGAAGACGCTGGGTGACTCGCCGGCCAATTACCCAACTCACCTCTAACGATTTTCCGCGACTGCCTAAGCGGACGACCGCCCGACGGCAAGGACGACACCGTCGAACGGCCGCAAAGCGGGAGTCAGTGATCAGACTCACCCTTACCTTTTAGACTGTTGAACTCAGCGCACTAGATTGACGTATCCAAAAGAACATGCTCGAAACGAAAAAGTGGGATAGTACTTACCACCTTTCGACGAGCGTTCTTCAACACACCTCCAGGATAGGAAGCAGATAGCAAAACCCCAAGGGATAACCCACATCCTGGAGTCTCCATGTCAGAACTTCTACTGTCATAGTCCAAGTCCTTCGTAGATCTCTAGGTATCCTCCATCTCGATGTCACACAAGAGAGAACTGAACCAAAGCCCCGAGAACTTCACTATTAACCTCACTATCACCTCACAATTTAACTTCAGTTAGTCACTTCCCAAGTTTCATATATGTACACACTATTTACACTATTTATATTATACACAAGTTTAAAAGTCCGTCCATAATTTCACCTCACAGTCACTAGCGTTTCGTGCACTCCCCACTTGGTCGCTGTTAGATGATTCACCCATCACCCATTCATCTCGTGGCCGCGCACCTCTACAACGAGACAGGGGGACCTTTTATAGAGGGCCAAACTCGCCGTCCGAGAAGTTAGGTGCAATCTCGGACGCTCGTTCTCTTCTATGGTGCAAGGAAAGAGATTACGAGAGCTCAGACACCGCGGGTTCGCTAAACCCATAGTGGAATCATATCAAGATGCGACCGAAGAGATCGAACCGCGTACGAGATGATCACATCCCCTGTGGGAAACCCGACCAACCTAATCCAACCCAACACAACCAACCCAACCCGACCAACTTAATCCAACTAAACCCAAATCGACCCAACCAATACCGACTAAACCAGTCCAACCCAACCTAACCCAACCCATTCTGACTAATCCAATTTAACCCAAACCAACTCAACCCAACCTAACTCAATCCAACCCAATCAACTCAACTTAACCCAACCCAACCCGACCAAAACAACACAATTCAACCAAACTCAACCCAACCGAAACCGGCCAACTCACTCCAACCTAATCCAAACCAACCAAACCAAACCCAAGCCAACCCAACCAACTCAACCCAACCTAACTCAATCCAACCCAATCAACCCAACCTAACCCAACCCAACCCGACCAATCAAACCCAACTCAACAAAACTTAACCCGACCAAACAAACCCAACTCAACCCAACCCGACCAAAACAACACAATTCAACCAAACTCAACCCAACCGAAACCGGCCAACTTACTCCAACCTAATCCAAACCAACCAAACCAAACCCAAGCCAACCCGACCAAATCAACCCAACTTAACTCGATCAACCCTATCAGATCAACCCAACCAAACCCAACACAAACCAATCCGACCAATTCAACTCAACACGACCATTTCAACACAATCCAACCCAATATAACCCGACCAACTTAATCCAACCCAACCTAACCCAAAGCAACCCAACTTGACCAGCCCAACCCAAAGCAACCAAACATAAACTCACCCGAACAACCCATCCCAACCCAACACAACCCAACCCAACCAGACTAATTTAACCCAATCCGATCAATCCATCACAACTCAAATCAACCAAACCCGACCAATTTAATTCAACACAATCCAAATCGACCAACCCAACCCAACACAAGCTAACCCAACCCACCCCAACTCAATCTAACTTAATATAACACAACCCGACCAATACAACCTCATCCGACCTAACTCAACCCAATCCGATCAAATCAACCCAAACTACAATAATTTAACCCAAATCGATCAATTCATCCCAACTCAACCAAAATCAATTCAACCCGACCCAAACCAACTCAATACAACTCAATCCAATCTAACCAAACCCGATCAACCAAACAAAACCCAACCCAATCCAATCTAAAACAACCAAACTTAACTTAATCCAACCTAATCCTTTTTTTACGGAAGGGAAATGCCTGACGCATACCCCGGCCTCGGCGGTTATGTGGGACTTGCACCCACTAAAACTCCTTCGGATGTCCTGAACGAGCCTAATAGCTAAGAAACTCCCAGGAACGCGTGCAGCAATAAAGAAATTTCTGAAATATGTTTTCGCGGCGCATCCTTCGCGCGCGGCAAGACGGAGGGCCCGCTACGGCCACGCAGTTGTCGTGACGAAGGCGGAACCCCAACTCCGCGTGCGGAGGATCAGCTCTAGTCCGGTGGCGGTGCTACCCAGGGGTTCGCGGCTCGCCGCCGCTTCACGGCTTCTCGCGTCCGAGACGCGGGGCCGTCGGCGATGATGGGGGAAAAGGGGCCATTGACCCCGCCTCCCCCGCGCGCTTTCTCATCATCTTCCTCCTTCTCTTCAGGTATTGGGAAGGGAGGTCGCAGACGTCTACCGCCTTCCTCGTCGCCGCTGCCACCCGGCGGCGGAAGAGGGCCCTCTCCCTCTCTCTCTCTCGGCCTCCTCCTCCGACATGACCTGTTCGCAGAAGGAGGAGAATGCCGTCCAGGCTCTCTCCCCGCAGACCATCGCCCTAACGACAGCCGGTAGGGATAGATCGCCACCCGATTTCACAGACCAGTACACCGCGCTCGCTTGTCCAGGCCAGGCAAGCCTCGAGTGTGTGTTGCGCGATGTCCCGGTCCCCGCGCGCAGTCGGCTCCTTTCCTATCCCACGCAGGTACTCCTCGAAACAGTCGTGTCCGGTGAGCACCTGCGTCATGTGGCACGAAAGTCCGCCCCATCCCCTACCAACCCATTCTTTAGGCAGGGGAGGATGCCTCCACAACGCCCGTTATCGGCGGGCTATTCTCGAGAGTGGTACATACGAAAGACCCGCCGACGGGCCTTCGCTCTCAGTCGGTCAACGGCCCCCGGGGTTACGACCCTCCCCCCCGTAGCCAAATGGCCATCACCCTGGTGTAAGTCTCCACTAGGGCGTCGTATTCTGGAGTGGGGATCCCCGCGAGGACCACGGCGGCCGCATACGACACCGTCCTGTATGCCCTACAAATCCTTAGGGCCAGCCGCTGTTGCACACTATGCAATCTGTCCTTGATACGGCGGCTGGCCAGGGCCTCCCCAATCCATACCGGTCCCATAGTAGGCCCCGGACAGGACGGCGTGCATATGCGCCCGCCTGACCAACGCATTCGGACCGCGAAGGTTGGGCATGAGGCCGAGCAGAGTATCCGCCCGGCCGCCCAATCGCGGGGCTAATTTGTCGAAATGCTCGACAAAGCTCCAGCGACTGTTCAGGGTGAGGCCCAAATACTTGATGTGGGCCCCACCAGGACGCGGATTTTATTCACCACGATGTGCACCCCAGGGGACACTCCGCTCTTCCCGTCATGGAAGAAGATAGCTTCCGTTTTGGCCGGGGCCACCCTCAGGCTCAACTCCTTTATAGAGCCGACCACGCACGCCACCGCGATATTCGCCATGCACAGAGCTCTTTCCCAGGTCGTACCCCCGGCTACCACCAGCGTCTGCGTAGCAGATCACGTGGCAGCCAGAGAAGAGGCCCGTACGGAGAATCGAGTCGTATGCGACGTTCCAGAGTAGGGGGCCCAACACGGATCCCTGAGGAACGCCGCACGACGTGTCCCTCCGTTGCTGGAGTCCCTGTTTGTTGTTGAACTCCAGCTGCCTGTCCCGGAAATAGTCCTCCGCAATGGCTATCAGATAGGGGGACAGAAGGTGATACTCTCTCATCGCTCCCACTACCTGGCCCCACTGTTAAAGATGTTGTCGAGTAACACCGCCAACGCCATCCCACCACCAGTTATCTGCTCCGAGAGGGCACGGACTTGCCTAATGGCATCGACCGTGGATAACCTCTCTCGGAAGCCGTATGACTGCGGGACAGATCAGGACCATCCCAGGACAGGTGCCGGGCAGCGATGATACCATCCAGTAATTTGCCCGCATCGTCCAGCAGGCATATTGACTTATACGCGGAGGGACCTCCTTGCTTAGAAGGACAAGCCGGGCTCTCTTCCACGACCTGGGAAAGCTTCCCTCTCTGAGGCAGCTCGTGTAGAGTTGCCTCAGACGTTCCCCGATGATGGGGGCCGCGGCGAGTCATACCCTTCCGTGGACGCCGTCGGGTTCGGGCGCCCACGACCTTCCCCTCAGGCGGACGAAGGCCTTCCCCATCTTTCCCCCGATGACGCTCAGCTCCTCCGTCCATCCCGACAGGGGGTCAGCCCTCTCCGGGATGTTTCCCTCCCCGATGGGAAAGAGGGCGGCCACCACGTTCTCCAGAAACTGAGCGTCTCAGTTATCGAAGGGGCCCACGGACGAAGCTTCTTTGTCACGATCTTATAGGGCCTCTCTCACGGGTCCCTGTCCAGGGAGGAGACGAGCTCCCCCCCAGACATCGGCCTTTGCCTTTCTTATAGTCGCCCTGAGGGCGCTCCTTGCACTTCGGAGCACCCTGGCAGCCGCTTCCTTCTGCTGGCTCGGCCTGCGGCGAGTATACGCTCTTCTGGCAGCCACGGCGGCCCGACATAGCCCAGCCAGGGAACCGGTGGTCCTCGGACCACCAGTAGGCTGCCCTCCTCGCCATTGGGCGGCAGCGGGGCATCGACGTGTCGTACGCGCGCGTCATAACGCCCCCGAGCCACTCGGCCTCTTCCTTCACCGTGTTGGCCGGGTTTCGCTCCGGCCATGTGGCGGAGAGAAGGCTCATGTCGAGAACGTTCATCTCGAGGACGTTCCTCCTTTTCTCGGCAGCGTCTACGCGACACCTCCACGGGGGTGGATATCAGCTCTATCCAGATCAGCCGGTGATTGGACAGCTCCCCCAGGGTGTCCACATGTCATCCCTTGATCTTAAGGACCGCCGCGGGGGTCGCCCACGTCAAGTCGACGATGGATTCCCCCTGGTCCCCCACGAAGGTGCTCTGACACCAACTCTGTTGAGCAAAACGAGGCCGTGCCTCGCCGCAGGGTGCTGTCGCTTCTGAAGTCAGTGGATGGGGAACCCCAATCCAGCGCGTGGGCGTTGAAGTCCCCACCCACCAGTGTCGACCTAGGGGAGCGCCGGCGCATATGGTATGCTCCCGCAGAGACTCCAGGGCGTCCTCGAATTCACTCCTGCCTAGGCGAGGAGGGAAGTAGCACCCCGCAACATCGATGGGCCGCCACTCCACTAGTGTGAACCCCTCCCCCGCCGATATGGGGATCATTGGCGGGGTGCCGCGCGCGTGCAGGCAGACCACCGCCACCCGACCCAGGGAGTCCCCCGCCCAGTTGGAGTGGCTCTCCGGGATGCGGTAGGGATCAGCGATGGCTAGCCCTCCCCCCCACTCGGTGGCATTGCATGAGCATGCTTTATGCCCTGGCCGAGTGGTTGAGATTGATCTGGAGGAGACCGGCCACTATCAATTAACGGCGCCAGTCCCCTCCGCGACTGTTTCCCATAGACTCGGGCGATCTCTCTGCCTCCGTCGTCAGCCGCCGCGGCTGCTGCTGCTGTTGTTGCTGCCGCGGCTGTTCTGGCTGCGCATCTGCCGATGGCGACGGCACCGCTTTCGCCTTTTTAGTCGCTTCCGCCGCCGGCCGGTCGGCGGCTTTGGCGGGGGGGGCGGGGCCGCTGGACTTGGTCATCTTCTTCCTCTTTTTCTCGGCTGTGCACCCCGGTCCGCCGATACAATGGTTGGACGGCCGGCCGAGGGTTCCGCACGCGGGGCAACATAACACTGCCACACTCCTTGACCTGGTGGCCTATAGCTCCGCATCGGAAGCAACAACCGGAGCGGTCCATCGGATTCGTGCACTTTGACTGCACGTGGCCGACCTCCAGGCATTTGTAACACTGGAGACCACGCGCGGGCAACAGCGCCACCTTACACACTGGACCACCCCACGGTGATCCGTTGTGCCGCCACTAGCTTCTTGCCGGCGTCTCAACAGGGCATCTGATCCAGCAGGACCCCAATCCACTGGTCATCCTCCTCACGTCGCCCATCTTGAAGTCGGAGGGCGACCTCTCGCATTTCTTCGCCAGCTGCTCCTCTACGTCCTTGGATGTCACAGAGTCATCCAGGCCCGTTATTCGTATCTCTACGGATTTCATGGGCCTGGTGACTCTCACGTTGTCTCTGTTGCGGTACACCTCCCGCAATTTTTCGGCCAGAGCGTCCGCCTTTTCGCGGTTGCTCTGGCCGTAGACTTCCCATATAAGGGCGCCTGTTATCGCTTTCCTGAGCCTCAGGTCGTCCACGCCCAGGTCTCGCAGGCTAATCTTTGTCCTCGCCAGACTCACCACCTCCGCGTACGCCTGCGAGTCGGCGCAGGTGATGGTAATCGCGGCGGTGGATGGCTGCCTGATCTTCGGCAGCTGCTCCCAGGGGCCAGCGAGCCACCAGGAGGGGGATTCTCGTGGCCAAGCTTCGTCTTTTTGTGCCTCCGCTGTTGTTGTTGTTGTCGTTGTTGCTGAGGCTGCCTGATGCCCCTTTTCTTCGGGGGGGGGGGCCTACTCGAACCGATCTGTGCATTGGTCGCGCATCCCCGGGCAGCTTTATTTGCCGCCCTCTTTGCCGCCTTAGAGACGACCTGTGCC
Source organism: Trachymyrmex septentrionalis (assembly GCF_001594115.1). Taxonomy (NCBI): domain Eukaryota; kingdom Metazoa; phylum Arthropoda; class Insecta; order Hymenoptera; family Formicidae; genus Trachymyrmex; species Trachymyrmex septentrionalis. The sequence goes on along the minus strand of NW_017304310.1, from coordinate 268,187 downwards.
CACGTAAGGTCGTTAGTGGCGGCACTCGTCCCCGTTTCCCTGGTGTCCGCGGGAGGGGGACCACTGGCAACGGCGGCTGACGCCGGGTCCCGGAAGAGGGCCGCTGCGCCTTCTCTTTGGGAGTCGCTGTCACCGCGCTATCCGTTTTGTTACTCTTTCGCCCCTTGAACGGAGATTGGATCCTTCCTTCCTGCGCTGCTCTTTTGGCGGAAGCCTGTTGCCTCGTGGCTGCAAGGCCCATGTCCTTCAGTAGGGGAGGTAGGAGTTTGGCCAGAATTCTTTCGATTGTCTCCTCGAGAGACCTCTCTATCTGCCCTGCCTTCTTGTAGCTCCCTTTATGGGGGGGGGGGGTTTCCCAGGAGCTCCAGCGTCCACCTCTCTGTCCCTCACCCGGCAGATCGCATCCATCGTGGAGTGGCCCCCGCGGAAGCCATACTGTCTCTCGGAGAGATCCACGCCTCCCTCCCGGGAGAGATGCCGGACGATGCGGCCCGCGATAAGCCTCTCAAACAGTTTTCACGTTCAAGCCGTCTTGTACTGATATGTGGATTTAATGCTACAGCGGCTAAAATGTTCGTTGAATTTTCGTCGTAAGTTGCTTTCTTGATTCGTTTGCGTTTTTTATTATCCACGCTTCCTATTTCTTGAAAAGTTTATACTATGTTTGAAAAAAACAGAGAATGAGGGATGGACACAATCGGGAAATCTCCGCATACAAACATACTGCTTCTCTCATAATTTGGCGACATTCACCATAGACAAAAATCATATCGACTTTTTCCGCTTTTGTATGACGCATTTTGCAAGACACACACTTTGATCAATAGATGTATTCAAACTAATCAGTAAATATGGATAATGCTATGTGCGATTCAATTTAAACAGTATATAAATATTTACATATACTTGAACGATTAGCGGTACCAACAAAAAGAAAAGACACAAAATTATTTGAAGAGTGCCTTGAAACAATTTTTCATTACATTCAATTATTTTCCGTTATTAACCTTGCGTAGCCTTGAATGATCTCCAATTAAAGGTCATTGAATTTGTTTTAAAATGCTCTATCAGATTGTAAATAAAAAAACATATCATTCTATTTAAAAAAACAGATTTGACTTTTGCCTACCCTTTATGCCTCCATCTACAAAAGAATATTGACATCACATTATGTGCCCCTCGAAACAAGTAATTTTTGTTTGACACTTTTTCTTCTATTGTTAAAAACAAACAAGTTATTCAGGTGACCTGTTTTGAATTCCCCTCTCTATATAATTATGAATTCTTAGTCATGGAATTTCACAAAAAAGAAGTAGCTCAACGTCGAAACATCGAGTTGTCGAAGAAAGATATAGAACAGATTACAAAGAAGTTATGGCACTAATACAAACTCATGGAAATAAAGCAAAAAACATTTACAAAGTGTATGTTTTACCGATTATATAATTAATTGATAACATTGACTATAAATAAAATAATTTATTATTTCTTATTACTTTTTTTATATTTTTTACTGCTTTCTAAAATTTAAACTGTTACATAAAAATTTAATGAATTAATTTTAAATAATTAGTTTTTAAATAAAACAATAGGATTAAATTTTCATACATGTAATATAAAAATGAAATGATTTTATAGAAGAAATCAACAAAAATGAATTGGATTCATATTTACACATGATGACCGAAGACATCCAAGAATATGAAAGACAGGCAGTAAATTTTCAAAAAGCTATACTGCAAGCTGATATTCATGGTGAATTAAAAGAAAATGTCATAACGTTATCAATAAAAGCAGATGACAACAATGAAACTGAATCACAAACTGATTTTCATGGTGAGGCAAAAGAAAGTGTCGTCATGCTAACATTAAACACAGATGACAACACAGATGAAATTGAAGCATTAAAATCATGGGCTATTAAGGAAAGCATCAATTCTTCATCTTCAGAAAAATTATTAAAAATTTTACTTATATCAAAACTACCAAAAAGTTTAAAAACTGTTTTGGGTACAACATCAACCGATTATCAAATTATTGAAATGAAGGATTATTCCATTGATGTTGCAGGCGAATTTGTTTACATGGGTATATCAATTGGCCTCGAGTCTTGTATTACTAATTTCCACGAAAAGAAAATTGAATTAATCATCAACATCGATGGACTTCCTTTAACATGATCTTCGGGAAAATGTTTTTGGCCTATTTTGTGTATGCCTATTTAATGTAAGGCACATTATATACAAGATATTTACAAATCATTCATAGTAGTTATTTATTGCAGTAATAGCAAACCCAAAGACTTATCGCAATATATAAAACAGTTTATAGCAGAATTAAATTATTTGCAAAAAAATGGTATAAATCTTTTCCAAAAAATTTATTGTTAAATTAAAATGTTTTGTTGCGGATACTCCAGCACGATCTTATTTTAAATGCACTAAAAGTCATGGTGGGTATAATGCAGGCGAAAGATGCACTATACATGGAGTTCGGCATGTTATTAATAAAATTTTAAACGTAATCCAGGTGTTAATCATGCAGCAAGGACGAATGAATTATTTCGAAATAAAGATAAACCTAAGCATCACATGGGAAAATCTCCCTTAGAAAAATAAAACCTGCAATAGATATGACGACTAGTTTTATTCTCGATTACATGCATCTAGACTGCTTAGGCGTGATAAAGAAATTGCTTGAGATGTTAATGTACGGCCCTTTAAAAATTAAATTAACTCGAATTCAAAAAATGACAATTTCACAAAGGCTTCTTTCTTTAATATCACAAATACCGTCACAGTTTCAAAGAAAAACCAGATCACTTTTTTGCGTTCGTCAGTAGAAACGGAGTTTAAGTTTTTTTGTTATATTGTGAACCCATTATTTTCCAAAATGTTATTTCCAAAAATTTATATAGGCACTTTTTATTATTACATTTTGCATTTAAAATTTTATGTTCCGATCGACTTGCAGTACAATTTAATGCTAAGGCTAAAAAGTTGAGAAAAATTTGTTTTATTTGTACCAGAGTTATATGGTAGAGAAACTCAAGTTTTAAATATACACAATCTTGTTCATGCTGATAATGCTCTAAATTGGGGTGTTCTTTAAGTAGAATCAACTGTTTTCCGTTTGAAAATACTTTAGGCAAAATTAAACAAATTCTTCGAACTTCTGTTAAACCGTTAGCTCAAGCTTGTAAAAAAAAAAACAATTAAACTGAAAAAACAAATTGCATTGCCAAAAAAAATAAATTTAAAATTCATAAATTTAAAATCAATAATACTACTTTACACATTACTAAAGTAACTATTAATTTTTCGATTCTAATTATAATCAAAACTCCCAATAACGTAATTCTTTTAAATAATAGTTACATAATGAAAATTGAAGTAATGTATGGATCTGAAGCAATGGCATCGGCAATTTTCATCTGTGGAAAAGTATGAATGTCAAAAAAAAAAGTCTACATCTTTCCTGAAAAATCAACTGTCGTTGAAGCATGAGAGGTTCATTCAAAGTCTACCGATAATTTAATTTTTCCACTTAATTATGTGCAACAAAAATTAATAATAATGGAACTTGCAATGAAGCTGCGGAGAGCAATTGTTCATTACATCATCTCTTCAATCGGATTAATTAATAAGAACATAATTTTGTTTTAAAGTGTTTATATGTTTTTTGTCAGTTATATTTATTATATGTACAACAATGTATTTATTATATGTAATAAAAATATTGATGCCAAGTACAGTTATTTTGTATTTATTACTTTATGTAAAGAATTAAATTTTATTACTTTATGTAAATAATTAAAGTTTAATATACGATTTCCCAGTGTGATAGCCCATATGCAGTCTTTTATAATTGTTAAACAATTTGCAAGTTCCATCATTAATTATTTACATAAAGAAATAATTTTTTGAAATTTTCTGAAATAAATAATACTTTGTCTTTGTTTTTCTCAATTCGATAACAAATTTTTTTAATTTTTTACATAAAAAAGTTTATATTGTTATGTTTTTTTAAATATGTATGTT
>NW_017304310.1:258100-264047 GCF_001594115.1 Trachymyrmex septentrionalis | reverse complement strand
TATAGGCACAACATATGATTATAAATATATAATATACGATATATGTGACGGGACTAGGTATTTACTTATTAGATAGCCTACGCAAAAAGGAACAACCGCGTAGTGTACTTTAATAGTTTTGATAATCTTCGACCGCCTAAGGAACTGGTACGATATTTCAGAAACAGTGTTACGACGATAGAGTACAATTTCACGTCCTGTCAGACGTACGATCAGAACTTCTGCGGACAGATGTGCTTGCGGTTTCTACGAACGGTTGATGTGCTCGAATTTATAAAGCCCGACGAGGTGCCGCAAAATCTCAGTATTCATTGAACGCTTTTTCCGTAATATCGTTGACACTTACGCTGAGCGGGAAGAGCAGTTTATTTTAGCGGGAAGAGCAAACTATTTTCCTATCTAACTAGAGTTATGTGACGACGACTACGAAGTGCATGGTGACAATAGCAACAATAACACCGATTACGACGACGCTGCCGAGGGTGGAAAATACCCGATAACGCTCCGAGCAAATTACAACACGATGAGATGCGAGATTAGATGCACCTACAGAATTAACTTTGGCAAGCCCAACAGCGTCAGATCGCTGCTGGGATTCTCGTCAAAGCGTATTCTGTGACCACGAAGATGGCACGAATTGGACGTGTCAGTCAACATAATGAACGTAAACGTTATCCGCGTAGGGTGTAACGTGACCGCGGGTGCGTACTGCAAATACGCGCACACGATACACGAATTTTCGCCGAGCGTGCCGTCGGGAAAGGCCTATACAAATAATTTATCTACCAGTCATCGTACGGAGCATTACGGAGCTAACAATACGCGTTGTCGACCAAAACGCTCGATTTTCGAGGAGAAGAGATTGCCACCAGATTGCACATGCAACGACAACAATAGCGAGAGCGTGAAATGCTCATGTTGAACGGAGCGGAGGGCTTGCAAAGAGATAACGCATTTTTTACAAAGCCGCTTTTAACATCGCTCGACAATATTCACTCATCCAGCTGCATCAGGAAAAAGAGGCTTAGCTCGTCGAACGTTAAATTTTTTAAATCTTTGGGGTTCACGGTACACAACTTACGAGATGACTGATATCCTAAACATCAAGAACGATCCAATCCTCAATTGCATCGTAAAGTTTGTGACTCACACGTTCAATCAAGTCTTTGTCAACACAATGTTTGGCACAGTGACAAGATAAGAATACTCATACAGCAACAGGATTTATAAACGTTGCCGTGTGAAAGTTTTCTATATGTTGAAGGAAAACTGACAAGGAACAGAGAGGTCCAAGGTGCTACCGCGGTATTGGTAAATAATTGCGTCGCGTTTATGTTTGATGAAATTTGATACAAACTCGGTGTGGAGATTGATCGTAACAGAAACGTCGGAATTACCAGTACCATCAAGAATTACGTGTCGATGATGTATGATAAATCTTTGATCGCGTTAAACACTGGATGGAACACTAGATCTGACACAGAGGAAGGACACTTTAATTTTTGCATACCACTCAACATGTTGGGTTTTTTCGAGGATTACAAACGGTCGTCAACGCTCGTCATAAGTTGATATTGATAAGATCGCGCAACAATTGTCTGATTGGAGATTCGGCGACAAACCCGACGCTTGATTTGTTCAAAGTGCAGTGGCGAATGTCGCACGTGTTGAGCGAAAAAAATAAGCTGTCGATGTTACGAGCATTAGAAAGCGGTTATCTGAGCATGAGTTTTTGTTCGTGGGATTTGTACGAATATCCTCTGTTATAAAATACGATCAAACATTCATGGGCCGTCAAAATGGCTACTCAGCTCGAGAAGCCGCGATACGTTATCTTTGCTCTCCAGACCGGTCGAAAGGACAACATATTTCAAGATGCAAGCGTGTTCGACTGAAATTTGCGTAACGTAAAACTCTATCTAAATTCAGATTTTTATCCATACGATGATTTAAATTTGGATTTTGATAAAAAGAGATACGCCATCCTATTTGATATATACGCGCGTTTTCGTAAAGCATATTACGGAATTGACTGCTTCGAAACGCTACTCAATGTGCTCTCGTTTGTCGAGAAAGGATCTTTTGCGATCATTAACTGCTCGCGACAAAACATCTGTCAAGAGCGCCACAGTAGATATACGCATAGAATTTAACTGCAAGAAAAATGTGCCTGCAAATACTACAGCCTATTGTCTCATCATACATGAAATATACGATTCATCAAAATCGATCGCAGTATCGAAAAATCGTTCGCCGTACCAACGTTTGTGGATCTGCCAGGATTTATCGTTGGAAAGAAATTTATCGTGAAGGAAGAGGCGGTGTAGAGAAAAGGAGCCATTCTCTTTTATTACATTTTTACATGTCTCATGCCATGGAATTTCTTGATAAAATCCGGAAAGTATTGCGCTTCTTGGCTGAGTGCTTATCACCAAGGATTGCGATGGGAAGACAGGATGATACCGTACAGCATAGTAAAACGCCTAATTACGATGGCTGTAATTGATGCGGAAGAAAATGATATCAATAAGGCTCTCGTATATGTTAAAGGATGTTAATAACGCGAATGATTGGTAGATATACTCGATAGCAACGATTTAACCATTGAGACCTAGATGCTAATTACGAAGATATAGATTCTTTGAATAATCTAAATGTTATTAATATTATACAATATATAAAACATGTTAAGAATTGTGCGTTACAGAATGTACTTAAGATATACAATTGGTGTTCGCAATGCCAAAAAGAAATGTATCAAGTTTAAAATAAAATGTGAGATTTTTTTTAAATACGTTTTAAATTTCTTTCTTTAAATAAAGATGAATTTCTTTAATTTATTGACACTTTTATATGCTTAATTTGTTTTTATTGTATATATTGTATATATATGTCAATTTGTTTTTATTGTATCATCAATATGATTTGGCAAAAATGCAATGTTTGCAATTTCGCAAGCGCTGATGTACAATAGCTTTGTTAGATTTAATGTAATATATGAAATTTTTTTCAAGAGTATTCGACATTTTACGACATGTCACATGTCCGGATAATGATATCATTAATGTAATTTTAATATACAATTGCGATGTTGCCAAGTAATGCTCATAATAATATAACATAAAAAGATCTACGCGCATCGCGTCATTAGTCAATCAGATAACATAAGTGACAACATGGAGCGTGATTTGAGAGTAAGCTGTTTAGCTAAACACCAGAGAGGAGTATATCGCGTGGGAACAGTTGCGATAAATATATCGAATATCTAAAGGAACAAAGCCGTGAAACGCCCGTGATTATTGATCAGTAACAGACAATCACTGATCGCACGTATACTTGCGGCTCGAAAGTTTGAAGGAATTAGTGCACAGATGATTCGTATATGTGCTGGATACAGCGCGGGACTCCGTTCAGATCAAAATGGCGTTCGAAAATCATATTCTGACGAGGTCGCGGTAATAAACTCCAATTATATCGAACCTCGCAGATTCCTCGAAGACGCGAGTAAAATTGTGATTGAGCGTGTACAGAGCGTAATGTATGACTCTATCAAGATAAACACTGTATTTAACGGTGAATTCATAACAGATAATAAACGTACAAATAAAAGTATTACTATCCGAAACTTTGAACTCTTTTGATGCACCGATTTGCGTGAGTGGTACGAGCAGCACATCATCGAGGCCACGTTGGCCGTCGAGGCATTGCTCGAAGAATTCCAGGAATGCGACAGCGGATGGGCGCTGTAGCGAATCCTCAACTTAACTGTTAACGTAAATAAATTAAATTTTATGCGCGCGGGATGCCACATCGAACTCTCGCGAGAAATGCTGAAGAAGATGATAATCAACGTGCAGTTTATGGACAATGCGTGCTTTGTGTAGTCGGTGGTCACCGCTCTATACCCGGTTGAAAGATATGTGGATTGGAAATCTTCATCATCCGCATTATTCTATAGTGCTAAATCTGTGAAATTTAGCGACATTATCGAATTTTAATTGAATATTAACAAGAGTACATAACTCTATATAAAGAGCTACTAATTAAGATATGAAATTGATAGCAGATTACTCAAACAACTGTTATCTGACAGTTTGTGTTTTGTTACGTAAAGGTAAAGAATATTATAAAAAGGGAAATGTCGTCGCATAACATTATTGTACAATGCGTTTGTAGAAATGTCAATAGATAAAATCTTATATTCATATATGTAATCCTAAAATCGATGTTAACAAAAGGAATGATAAGGTAATTTTCGCGTTTAAGTCTTTGCGTTATGCCGCTCCTGAGCGCATCAATTTTAGATATGATTTGTAAAATTTAAACACTTATAATTTAAAAGTTTTTACAGTCTCAACATTATGTTAAAATTTGTATCTCAAAATGATCTCAGGAATCTCTCTTTAAACGTTGTTTGAATCTTTACGGAACACCTTATATATACACGCATATGAATATGTACACATATGTATATATACATATAGAGAAAGAGAGCAAGAGAGAGAGAAAAAGATATTAGTAGTGTAATAGAGGGAGTTCTAACTCCGAAGTTCCAAGGAAAATACGGGCCGCGGGGAATTCTTCGGTGGTGAGGAGGAGGGGGAGGGGAAGTAGTTATGATGTTATGCGGAATGGCAGTAAGACATTACAGATTTTGGGGACTGCAGTTACGTACAAAACAAAAAGGGAATATTGCCATGAATAAAAACAATACAAAAAATAAATAATTATAAAACAAAAAGTGTTACAAAGGGTATTCGCTGGTATATGCATCAACCATTTTTCGGCCAAGATATGGCGTAATGAAATTTTTTTAGAAACAATATTTATTAATTATTTTAAATAAATACGACCAAGTTTCATAATTAATCGATTGAGTGCCAACATTTGGCTGCTATCGAAATCAATGATATTGGAACGCAATGTCTCTTTCTCTTGATAAAAGAGCCTTGATCGTTTATTCTTTTTCTTTTTAGGAGGGACATAAAAATTGAACATATTTTTGCAATATGTTTTAAGATTAGAAGAAGTATAAATGTAAGTGAAATTTGATAGAATTGTATAAATAGTAAGTTGTCATAAACTTTTATAAAGGTTTAAGCATGTTTAACATAAGTACGTAAAGATTGGTAATAAAAATGATTGATACTTCGAGCGTCGACATCTGGCTGCTATTAAAAATCAGTAATTGTGTTTTTATACGTATATGAGATAAAAGGAATTGAAACACTTTAAGTGAATCATTTTAAGTGAAATTCTAGAATTTTAAAATTTTTTATGTTTATAAGAATAATTTTGAAGCATTCCTTAAAAAAATTAGAAAAACCGATACCTACTCTGGTTGAAGAGAAGTTACACAGTATGAATTTGGGTCTAGAAGTGTACGATCTAGAAGCGAGCTTTCTTAAAGTCGTATTGTATAGTATTCAAATTGTGAATAATTAATGGAAAATATAGTGCATATTGTTCATAATATACCAGAAGAAGACCTGATAGACATCGTCGACGAAGTATGTATTCAAAGATGAATTTTGAGGCAGTAATGGACAATGATGAGGACACATTATCGGAGGCTATAATAGTGATCAGAGTGAAGACACTAAGAGCAAAATAGTGTATCCTGAGGAAGTAACGGTACTGAACATACTGACGAAACAGTGCGCGATATATTTTTATTATACAACGAGTAGTTCGTCAATTTTATGCACATCGTATGACAAGATTAGCGTACATCGAACACATGTACACCATTCGTAAACATGTTATCAAATCGCATGCAGCTATAGATGGCAAATATTGTTCAGAATGCAGAAGCCCATGTTATTTAATATAATATTTCCATGTAATATGTGCCCTATTTGAACAAGTTAAAAAAAAAATTTGAATTGAATAAATATATAAAACATAGTATATAGACAGTGCATATAAGCAGTGTATGTATATGTAT
>NW_017304310.1:257269-258000 GCF_001594115.1 Trachymyrmex septentrionalis | reverse complement strand
TATATATATATATATATAGATTGAAAAAAAAAAAAGCTTTATACATTGTCTATATATATAAGCTTTTTTTCATTCAATCGTAAGCTTCAGTTACGAGTGTTAAGATATGGACAAAGTAAAAGAATATATACATCAAAAATCGATTGAGCGCAAAAGGTACCGTCCCTTGTCTCCAAGTCCGTCGAGTCCACCACCGTTGAGAGAGAAAGCGAGATATTAGGAATATCCTGGAGAAAAAGTCGCCAATGTCACCATCAACGTTGGCAAGATATAAATCAAACGGTATGTATCTTCTTTGTTTACAAATGCATTTATGTGATTAGTGTTAATGCATTTTATTCTCTGCTAAAAGCGAACAGTAATCAACAAGTTTTTTTGTCCTCTTTTTCCAGAAAGCGCTGCTACTGATGCTCAAGCCACCAAACGCCGCTGATGTTCGAGCCATCGATATCTTATTATTTTATGCGTTATTGCTCGATATCCGTTTGCATTTTTTAAAATATTTTTTAAATACTACATATAAACCAATGTAAAAATAATAATAAATAGTTTCGTATTTTTTAATCTCTATTTCTTTCTTCTATTTTTCCGTGTACCTGATCCATAGCAATTCTATATTGTTCTTGATATTATAGCTATACTCGTAGTATTTTCTATTCAGTAATTTTTTATACACATGTACAGTCATAAAAGACTCGTTCTATATAAAAAAATAGAAGACACGCGAGCCA
>NW_017304310.1:253316-257161 GCF_001594115.1 Trachymyrmex septentrionalis | reverse complement strand
TTTTAGATTAAAAATTTTTTTATTTATATTTTATATAATTTTACATAATTTTTTACTTGCGCACAAAAAATTACAGCTAAAAGTTCGCAGTCGAGGAGCTGATTTTTATCAAAATAATCGCATATTACATCTTTAGCATCTGTTACAGTGGATGCGATATTCGAGAATTGTGTAAACTTTATATCAACTTTCTCGATGATACCAACCAATTGACCAAATGCTAATTTAATGCATTGATCTAAGTTGAACACAAACAATATTGTTGATTCAGTCATCATTAAACGTACGTCGGATGATTCCATGCATATAATTTTAGCATTTTAAATCGTACAGAATCGCTGTCAGCGGTCCAAGCTAGAATTATTCTTGTGATGATTCCGAAGACAGTTTTGAATGTTCCAACGTTGTTTATAGAGTCCTTTCCATATTTCGATAAATAGTATTAATTCGTTTCCACGATTATTTCCTATCGCAATCTCCATGTAGCTCGATGGGCCAACGTTGATACTAATTTCTAGAAATTTGTATTCCGTACGTGTCAATGCGTATTTCCTGCCTAGTATACGAACCGTACAATGCACGGGCGCGCGATAAAAAAACATTAAATAATTAATTAAATAGTTAATTTAAAAAAGAATAAAAATGGGATATTTTTGAACTTACTTGGCACATCTTTTCGTAAATGATGGAGTTTCATCATTAATTTGAAATGGAACGTAAGAATTTTTTCATGTGTTAATTACGTTCCACCTTAAAGTAATGATGAAGTAGAATTTTTACACAAAATATTGACGCTAGAAATGATTTTCATAAAAAACAAATTAATGTTTTGTCACATTCTGGCCCATTTTGGCGGACGGCGATGAAAAATCGCGAGTAAGAGTGGAGAGGAGGGGCGCGTGAGGTGAAGCCTCAACTCCGATGAGCGAGCGTAATAGATGCATCGTCCGAAATAAATTTCCGATTATTACGCGACCACTTCCCGGTTCGTTTTAGGAGCTCTATCAGAGGCGCCCTATGTAAGAGTGTATAATCATGAACGGGTCGCCCTCGCCAGTGTGAGCGTTGTCATCTCTTAGAGCTCTTTGGGAGAACCGGAAAGGAAATGGTAAACAAAAAAAAGACGAAACAATAGTTGTTCATTTGACGATTTTTATTCTTAATTCTGCAGTTTCTATACTTGCGACGCGAGACTTCCCGGTGACTTTAATCGGTCTCGTAGGGATCCTCACCGGAGGCCTCGACATGTCCAGAGGAGGAAGGCGGGTGACCTCCCTTGGTACACGGCTTATAGATTACGCGACTGATTTGGCGTGACGGGGCATACCCTAAAGAACGGTGCCGGATAGGAATTCGAGGGAGACTGACCCGGGTTCGAGCACTCTGGAGTCGAAATCATCGTGTTGGTGCAATGTTTTACTACCCGCGGCAATTGGCGTTTCCACTCTCCGTGTCTCAATCTTAGCATTTACGGTGATAATAAAGAAAATAACTGGATGCTCGAGAGAGGGGGGGAGAAAGAGAGAAGAGGAGGGAGGGAGAGAAGGAGAGAGAGGAATGAGGGAGGGGAGAGAGGGGGGAGGGGAGAGAGAGTGTTAGTGTAAGATAAGACAATATGGTAGAATAGAGACTGCGGGGTAAAAAAGGGAGGGGGGAGACTTCTCTTTTTATTGGCAGCGGAAATGTCCTATCTGAAGAGGCACGGGGGTAGTTGTGAGGGGAACAGAGAGGAGTGAGCACCCGAAGGCAAGCGTCCAGGCCTGATAGTTAAGGATGCCCTGGAACAGTCCCGAGATGAAGGCGCGCCAAGGCGGGAGAAAGGGAGGCGAAGAGCACCCTGTGGAGAGCGTCCTACTTCGAGAGATTCTTTAGGTTAGATACGTACCGGGCCGCGAACTGTTCGAGAGAGGATTTCGCACTCGACAGTACGACAGCCGTTCTTTTCGCGATAGAATAGGACTCTAGATATATATTAACTAGATTGTTAGATATGATAATAAAATTATTGTTTATTGTTACACAAAAAAAAACGCAAGTCCCTTCCGGAGCCTGAAGGGCAGAGTTGATCTATCAATAGAAATTACAAATATAGAGAAATTGCGCACAACGCAAGAATTATAAGTATGGAGCTGTAAATATTAGGAGTTTACAAGTACCGAAGTTATGTGAAGATTATAAGAGCAAGGAATCGTAAGTTACACGAAATTTATAAGTATATAAGTAACGAAAATTTTATAAGTCCGGAAACGCGGTGCCGTGAAAATTCTAAGTTTCCCGTCGAGACTTAACCGCTGGCTTAGGAAGACCGAAAATTTCTAAGTATCGAAACGTGTCGTGCTTATCGTGCTACCGGAGAAATAATCTAAGATAGAATGAACAAGATGAGCTGTTAGATAAGAATACGCGAAATGAGAGCCCGAGATTCTCGCAGCATATCTCTCGGTTTATTACTCTAAAGGGGTGACGTCTCGCGGTAAGAGGGGTAATTTCGAGCATGATTCTAGAATATTCTACAGATTTTTGTTTGTCTGTTACTCGCTAAATATTAACGATATCACTATTCCATGGGTGAGAGATGAATCCCCGTGTTTAACTTCGTTTAATGTCCTTATAACGATTGAAATGCATCTGCAACTGTCTGCTGTAGGGTTTGCTGTTTTTATACAAGCGTTTCGCGTATTTGCTCGATAAGTTGAATTGCTCGTGAGACTCCGAGTATTTCGTGCTCGATTCCGGTAATTGGTAATTAATACAAGACGTCGCTATTATATATATATAGCTGTTTTTGTATTTTCGATCAGTTTGTGGAAATCCAGTGTATTTTATGGAGTATTTTGTGGCGCAATTACGTGACTCTTATAATAAACAGTTGTCCTTAATTTTTATTATTTATTGATTAAAGAGGGGAGATTTTCCTCCCTTATTGTGTTTTTTGAAATAAATGTCATATCGTTCCTTTAAACAATTTATTTAAAGTTTAGCAAAAGATAACCGGTTTACGCGGTAGGCGCGTGATCCGTGGTAAGAGGATCGTGCTCGTGGTTCGATCAGCTGTGCAGGTATAAGTCGTACGAGAGAAATTTCTGGCTACGGCCGGTTTGTCAGCTTTGACACTCGGACGTTATATAATTTAAACATTGATTGAATGATATGGAATTTCTCGAAGCGGTTTATTCTAATTCATTCACAATGACTTGATGCTTCCCTTTCCTTACCAGTCTTGTCAACATATTTTTTTAGTTACGATTAGGTCGTTCATATAAGAACAAGAAATAGACGTTATCTCTGAGAGAATTGTCTCGGTGCATTACCATGTAATTTTAATTTATTAATTATTACATCACCACACATATTAATTTAATTGTCATAATATTTATACTCTATGTAGTTTTTGAGTATGTCGGTGATATGAGAGCATATAATAATGACAATTTCCTCTGAGCGATCTGTCTTTAAGTTCATCATATAAGTTTTAAATATTATTTATTATTTATGTATTGTTAATTTTTTTCTAATAATTTTATATAATTAATGTAAATTGTTTGAAAGTGGCTAAACAATTACAAAATGTAAATAATAAAGAGTATACAGTCACAACAATAGATGTTAACGTAAGTCATATATTTAAAATTTACAAATAAATAAGTAGATAATATGATTGGAAACAAGACCGTCTATATAAATATTAAAACTTTAAATACAAAGCGCCTTCCCGGTCCGAGTGTTAAGATGTTGAACTACTATCTAATATACATTCAATTAAATTGAATTAATATTTCAGAAATAAATTGAGAGCCGATGAAATTATCGGATTCACACAATCAATCTGAAACAAATAATCCCCC